>NC_057813.1:246941399-247241399 GCF_018294505.1 Triticum aestivum
CGGCGAGCCCCCCTCCCTGCTGCGGCTGGTTCTTCCTTCACCCTAGCGAGCCCACCCCTTGAAAATTGACTGACCCAAAAGTCGATTCAGTCGACTGAAGTGTAGCTAAATCGGAGCATCATCGCAAGCAAGAGCAAGAGCGAGAGCAGCAGCGCGAGCAAGAGCAATAGCAAGAGCAGACCAGGTAGGGGACTGAGAGCAAGAGCAGAGCAGCAGCGCGAGTGAGAGCTAAAGCAGTAGCAGCTCCTACTGATGTGGACGTCGCCGCCGAGGGAGCGACACCGTGGAGGAAGTGGCCGGCGACGCCGCCGTGGATGGAGCCGTGCCGTGTCGGCTCGGGACCGAGCGCCGACAACACTGTGAGATCGAATCAAGAAGAAAATGCGGGGATTTGTGTACAACCTCTTTGGTAGCACTGATTAGGCTGCAACTTCGTCCAAGGAAACGGTGATGATGATGCACTTTCGATGGTGCAGGTGAAGATGGCGGTGTGGGAATGGAGGTGGCGCGAAAGATGAGGGGAACGTCAGGGCAGCTCCTTGGAGGTGGAGGACGGGGTGGCTGAACAGGCGGGACGATGAGATCGATGACGGATCCTCATCCAGTACGGTGGATGAGGGACGTCGAGGTGTTTCTATGGACGCTGTCGTCGGGGAAGAGGCTCCGGCTGGGTGGCGGACGGAGCAGGGTGTGGGGTTTCGTCGCGTGTTTTCGCGGCCTCGGTGTACGAATGGGTGGGCAGATGGGATGGCAGTGGGGAACCATGGCTTAGAGACGCGCTTGTCCGAAATGTGGGGTAAGTTACAAAAGTACCCCCACCGATTTGAGGCGGTTCTTTCGGTTTAGGGGTACCACGGGCATTTCGCATGTTGGGATTTCACAGGAGGTGGGAGTTTTCGCGCGTTGTAATTTCGGAATAGCAAGGCGCGAGTTGAGATGGAGGGAGTTGTCGGAGCACAACGAGACAAAGATATATCTTAAATATTTCGGGCTAACAAGGCGCGGGTTGAAGAGGCGGGAGTTTCGCAGCACGGTAGACAGAGACACTAGCTTCAATTTTCGGCATAACAAGGCGCGCCTTGAAATTTTGGAAGAACAAGCTTAACGTGTACCCAAATAAAAGACAATTTGCACCTCAACACGCACAACACACACACAAACACCATTTAGACTAGAATAAGGTACACGTGCATTGCATGCATGAGATTTGGCAACCAAATTATGAATAAATATCACATTATAGCATGCAAGCTTTGAGCCATATATGCATGATGTAGATGTTTGTTTAATTCTTATAGTTCATTTCATTCAAAATCATCTAGTTTTTATAAGAAACCTAATCTATTTTAAGATTCATGGAATTGTGCGTTGTAAGACATAAAGTAAAAACAAATAATGGCAAATCATGTAGAAAAACATTTGGGCAATTCTGATACGGAAGATTCTAGAACAAATAAGAAGTGCTTTTGTTTTGATGTTTGTGCATTATGCTTAAGTTCAACCATGGAGTCTTCTAGATTATACATGTGGCGAAATCTGGTGGAATCTAGATGATATCCAACGGCCAATAGTGCTCAAATTTGCCATCTTTGGACCATCGAATTCGCCTCATCCAATGACCATCTTTCAAAGTTAAAGTTACCCACACACAATATAATAATATATATATATATAGGGGTATAGATATAGATATGTGATGCGAAAGCCACCCATCATCTCCAATTAGAATAGTGTGTCCATGCACGGATGCGACGTGGCCAAATGATGTCTGCCATCGGTATCTCAAATTCAAATCAGTCCGACCTTGTTCAATGTGTATACATTACAACATGCTCGTTTCCAAACCACACCGCTCAGATCTCCGTTATATTCATGCATGCAAGGGTTTCAAACATCAGGATCTCTTATTCAAATATTTGAATTCAACTTTACATTGATTATGACCTCACCTATTCTTTTACACCCACCTAGTATTATTCTCTTAATAATTGTACCACTAACTTTCTATCGTGCATGCATGCACACACACTACTAGTCGGCATTATCCATCGCACGCATGCAATCTTCTTCTTTAGGTAGGTCTCCCATGAAGGCACACACCCACAAACATCCCCCTCTCCATCATATCGGGCATTCTTTATCTCTCACGTGTGCATGCGCAACGATCGATGTTCCTCTATATATGTGTGTATATAGCTAGGTCTTTCATAGTTTTCCACACAAACCGATCAATCGATATATCCAGTGAGGTCTCACACTCTTTCCCACGTCCACATCGATCAATCTATACCTCTCTATATAGGATTAACATATATAGCTAATACACCCACATTAATTATATATCCAACGTCCCCCTCTCATCATCCATGCCTTCCGCTTCATCTCTCAGACGCATGCACAATGGCAAAGACAGGGGGCAGTAAGGGCCCTGCCCCCCCCCTAACATCACTATATATCGAGGCTAATATGAATGTGATCATTAGACAATTGCTGCTAAAAAAGGTTCAATTTCATGAATTGACCCTCCTCGTAAAGGATTAGCAATGCTTGGCCCCCTAGCTCATTTATTTTTCATGGCTCCGCCACTGCGTGCAACAGCGCACATGTTCGCCCCCTCTCTCTTAATATCGATCTCGCACTTGTGCATTCCTTAATAGTCTCCCTCCACTCGGCCCCTCGCACCATCTTCTAGCCCCCCACCGGATTTTGCCACATGTACAATCTAGCAGACTCCATGGTTGAACTTAAGCATAATGCACAAACCTCAAAACAACAGTGGTTCTCTTTTGTTCTAGAATCTTCCGTATCATAACTGCCCAAACTTTTTTCTAGTTGAATTGCCATTATTTGTTTTTACTTTATGCTTTACAACACACAATTCCATGAATCATAAAACAGATTAAGGGCTTCTTTGATTCAAAGGATTCTCAAAGGAATTTTGGAGGATTCTAATCATTAGGAATTTTTCCTATCTTGGTTGTTTGATTCATAGGATTGTAAACCATAGGAATTTTTCCATATGATTCATTTGCACTAGATTTCATAGCAAACATCCCATCCACTCAAACCACTTTGAAAGAATTCTGCGTTTTTTCCATGCACAATCAAACACTCGTACAATCCTGTAGGATTCAAGACGACATTCCACTATAATCCCATGTTTTTCCTATTCCCGCGTTCTTAGCTTTTTTATAACTAAGAGGGTGCTTGGATCCAAGGGACTTATTTTAGTCTGACTAAAAATAGTCTCTTTAAGAGACTAAAGTTCCAAGAACCCCTGACTAAAGAGGGGCTAAAACTAGTCTTAAGACTATTTTTTTAGTCAGGGGTACTGTCGGTGTCAAAACCGGCAGATCTCGGGTAGGGGGTCCCGAACTGTGCGTCTAGGCGGATGGTAACAAGAGACAAGGGACATGATGTTTTTACCCAGGTTCGGGCCCTCTTGATGGAGGTAAAACCCTACTCCTGCTTGATTAATATTGATGATATGGGTAGTACAAGAGTAGATCTACCACGAGATCGGAGTGGCTAAACCTTAGAATCTAGCCTATGGTATGATTGTTGTTCGTCCTACGGACTAAAACTCTCCGGTTTATATAGACACCGGAGAGGGCTAGGGTTACACAGAGTCGGTTACAATGGGAGGAGATCTTCATATCGTATCGCCAAGCTTGCCTTCCACGCCAAGGAAAGTCCCATCCGGACACGGGACGGAGTCTTCAATCTTGTATCTTCATAGTCCGGGAGTCCGGCCAAAGGTCTTAGTCCGGCCATCCGGACACCCCCTAATCCAGGACTCCCTAAGTAGCCCCTGAACCAGGCTTCAATGACGACGAGTCCGCGTGCAAGTTGTCTTCAGCATTGCAAGGCGGGTTCCTCCTCCGAATATTTCATAGAAGATGTTGAACACCAGGATAGTGTCCGGCTCTGCAAAACAAGTTCCACATTCCTTCATATAGAGAGTAATATTTGTATCAATCGGATCTGCTAACGTATCCCGTGGCGTGACATCATGCCACAGCCAGGCTCTTTATTCATTTTATCGTTCCACCTCAGCGCGTTTAGCGAGGCGGTTTCCTTGGCACGTCTTGTCAAAGCAGAGATCGTGTCCCCTTATTCTGGGATTCTCATCAATACGGGTGTGGGTAACCCAACCGCGCCATTAACCGCGGTGCTTGGGAGATAAGCGATTTTTATTAGGCCAGTGAGGGGCTCGTAGTTTTGGCCGCCCATATAAGGGGATAAGGATTCGCCCTTTCCATTCACACCTTCTTCCTCCTCTGCTTATCGGTCCCTGCGTGCTCGAGCTCCAGCGCCCAAGCCCGCACTTCCCACCTCAACCTTCTCCAACCATGTCTGGAGCGGGAGGTAGATGGATGGCCTCCTCCGTCACGGAGGGGCAAATCAAAAACCTGAGGAAGGCCGGATACTTGTCTAACGACATCGCGCACCTGCTCCCAGATGCGGGGCAACTCATCCCCACCCCCAGGCCCCATGTGAGGGTCGTTTTTCTTCCCCATTTCCTCCGCGGACAGGGTTTTCCTCTTCACCCGTTCGTCCGGGGGCTCATGTTCTACTACGGCCTGGACTTCCACGATCTGGCGCCGAACTTCATCCTCAATATCTCGGCGTTTATCATCGTGTGCGAGGCCTTCTTCCGCATCCAGCCCCACTTTGGCCTATGGCTGAAGATCTTCAGCGTCAAGCCAAAGGTCGTGCAAGGCCGACAGGCGGAGTGCGGAGGCGCCATGGTGGGCAAGATAGCCAACGTCACCTGGCTCGAAGGTGCCTTCGTGGAAACTATCAAAGGGTGGCAATCTGGGTGGTTTTATATCACCGAGCCGCGTGACCCTAAATGGGCAGCGGCCCCTGAATTTCGATCCGGCATTCCCACCCAGCTCACATCTTGGAAAGAGACGGGCCTGTCGTGGGGCAATCCGGAAGAGGTGACCGGGCTCCAAACCTGCGTCCGAGACCTGGTGACCAAGAAGGTCAAGCTTGTCAAAATGGTCCAGGTCATGCTCTTCCGCCGGATCCTCCCGTGTAAATGACGGGACTTCAATTTGTGGGAGTTCGACCCGGCCCGGCACCAGACTCTATCCAGGCTCTTCGAAACGAAGCACGAGGACGCCTGGAAGGTGCCTTTCAAGAGTTCTGAGGTCTCCCCTCCCGTCACCGAGGATCGCGGGTTCTGCGCCAAACGTCAAGCCTCCGAAGTAAGCTTTCCTTTAGTCCCTTACGGGATACCCGAATTTCATAGTGTGACTTTATGTGGGATCTAAACTCCCGTTCCTTTGACAGGATTGGAAGAGGACATCCAGACAGTTTGATTGTCCGGCCCCTTTGCCCGAAGGCCCAGTAGACGCACACTTAGCGAAGCTACTGGTTCCGGCACCCCACGTGGTGCCGGAGAAGAAGGCCATGGAGAAGGCCACGGGGACCCGAAAGAGTTCCTGGCGCCCGGTGTTGTCGGATTTGCCCGACGGCTCCAACGCACCCTACGCCTCCGAAGATGAGGAGGAGGAGGAAGAAGAAGATGCCTCTCCCCCTCCAACGGGGGGAGGAAAGAAGAGAAAGGCCGCTCCAACTGGGGAAGCCCCTACTGCCGGACTACGCCCCCGACACCGAAGACGGCGAGGAGGACTGGCCATCCAGGGTCAAGCCCCTGGCAAAATCGTAAGTGTCCGGCTACCTGAATGACTTATTGCACTCCTTTATTATTTGATAGCTCCTAACACCGAATTTGATCATGTAGTCCGCCCAGAGCTCAGCTCGATGATTCGACGAGCGGCTCCTTGGATTTGTCGGATGTGAATAGCGCTTCACTTCCGGTGGCCTCCTCCCCTCTCCCTACAGACGACGCTGAGGTGGAGTCCCAAAAGGGACTAAACCAGGAGGAGGTAGTCCTGGAGGCGCCACAAGGCGACCTTCCGGACTCCAGGCCCAAAGGGGGTAAAGCTCCGGAGGGATCTAAGTCCGGCCCCGGGCCGGACACTGCTCCTGAACCATCAGCGGTTCTGGAGTCCGACAGGCGGCGCCTTCGTAAGAAGGGCAAGCCTGCGATGCCGGCGACTTCCGTCCACCCGGAGGCGCCGGACAATTTGCTGGAGGCGCTCAACGGCGCCTCTATCGACGAAGAACACCGCACTGTTATGAGTGCGGTGATTCAGAAGGTTCAGTCCGCCAAGAGTGGGCTGACGGAAGCCTGCACAAGCCTGTTAACGGACTTTGAGGTATGTGTTCAAAAACATATATAAAAAATGTTACCGCATAGACAGTAGCCCCTGATGCTTAGTTCGGTGTTCGGAAAGAAAAGCCGAACTGAGGATCTTAAAAGATATACGCAGGAGTCTAATAGAAATATGTCAATATGGGAATGCAGGCTGCGCTGCTGACCTCTGCCGCACTGACTGCGGAGGTCAATGCCTTGAAGGAAAGCCTCGATCGGTCCGAGAGCGAGCTCGGCCGTGCCAAGAAGCAGCTCGAGGATAAAGAGGGTACATAGTACCTCCTGTAAATGTATATAGAAATACTTGGTTGCATAATAATAACAGGACCAACGTTAATGTTGCAGGAGCCACGACCGAGGTGGAGACCCTGAAAGAGGCGGTTTCGAAGGCCGAAAAGAGTGCGGCCTTGGAGCGCACCGAGCGAGAGAAGCAGGAGGCGCAGGTGACGGAGGTGCGGCAAGAGCTCCAGGCTCTCGTGGAAAAACACGAGAGTTTGGAGCGTGACTCGAAGACTCGAGAGTCCGAGCTTGCCTTGGCTCTTGAGAGTGCCAAGACCGCTAAGGCCGAAGCCCAGAAGGCCCTTCAGGAGATTGAGGTGATGAAGAAGATAGCGGCGGGTAAGGCACTCTTTATGCAAATAAAAAATATAAAAGTTAATTATCTGCTACTTACCCGAATCCGGAGCTCTCCAGGAGCATTCGCCGATCTGCCCCATAGCGTGTCTGATGCCGCCGCATACTACCGAGCCGAAGAGGGGAGCTCGACGGAAAAAGTGTTCTGGTCTCAGTATGTTGAGGCCGAACATCCGGTGCCTCTAAGCGACCAGCTGAAGCAGCTGGTTGAGCTCCACAAGGTGGCCGAACAGGCCATGAAGGGCCTCATAGCTTGGCTGTGGCCTGGAGAACTCATGCCTGGGAGCTACTTCGGTCTGGTGCGGCGGCTGGTGGACGCGTGTCCGTGGATTGAGGTTGTCAAGCGCTCCATTTGTATTGAAGGTGCCCGTCGGGCCCTTGCCCGTGGTAAGGTGCACTGGGGCAAGCTAGACGTGGAGAAGCTGTTGACGGACGCGCCACCGCCGGGCAAGGAGTATCGTATGCCCGAGATGTATTACAATGGCATTCTAAAGGGTGCCCGCCGCATAGCGGATGAATGCTCCAAAGATGTAATTTTTGAGTAAACTCGCATTTGTTATCCTGTACGCTGAAGCTTTGTGCATATGCGTTAAGCAACGCTTGTTAATTTAAAATATTACCTTCTGTGCGGCCGTTTATCAAATCTGAGAGATGCAAGTCGTCGGCTTCGACCCCCATGCCACGAGTGCTGGGGTGTTCGGGATAAACCTGAGCGCTCTTGTTCCCATTCTTGGGCCATCTAGGGAGGCGTTTAGCATAGCAAACCAGGCCGTTGGACTTATAATGCTTTATCACTCTCACTTAGCCATAGAATTCTATAATTTTAAATTTTGGCGAAGCCCCTAGTATTCGGAAGACCGAGTTCGGGGCGCTATCCACGCCTAGGCTGGATAAGTCCGGTTCCTCGCTTGAAGCGGCATAAGTCTTTAAGGACTCGAAAAAATGTCGCGAACAGCGACCGGTCTCTCGCACTATCATGATAGTCAGTTTTAGCTTTCTCTACTGAGGTGTTAACCCAGCTCAACTGGGGCACAATCGCAGTAGTTCTCCCAGCGCTACCTTAGCCAACAACGCGGAACGTAAGGTACCGAAACATGGGAGCCGGGCAAACCCAACTATTGACCAAAGACATGATTCGGAGCCGATGCATATAGTGCTATAAGTTCGGGGTGCCGCACTTGTTAGAGTGTTCGGTCTTCTCACACCATGTTATGGGGTGTTGTAAGCCCCTGGTGTATTATCCGCACCAAAGTGTACGGTTGCATAGTGTCATGACTGAACATATTTGCATATAAAAATAAGTACAATAATAGGTAAGAGTTATATATTGTTCATTAAAAAAGGGCTGCTGCGAAAGCAGAACGATACAAAAAGTGCAGTAAGCAAGAGATGGGAGTATTTGACATATTCCCCTTCAGGGGCAAGCTGCAGGATTGTAAGAGAAACAGGTATTAAACTCGTTATAGAGACCACCTGGACTTTTGACGTGGCTTGCTTCCTCCCTAGCTATTGCATCGTTGGTTCGGCGAGAGTATTGCCGGACAGGCCTTCCGAATAGTTGGGTCCTGAAAGTGTGTGAGAAGGAAAACGGCGAAATAGGGAGCCCCTTAGTGCGGTTGAGCCGCATTCTGGGCATGTCGTTGTTGTGCCCCTCCCCTTATGCCCATGGGATCTCTAAGGCGTAATTATGTACGCGTGGTACCAGTATCGCCATTTGACGGGGGCCGAGGTTGGGGCCGCACTGCTATGCTTGCTCGGAACGTGCCAGCCGGATCTGTTGTAGGTTACTTCAGGCTCGCTTGACGTTGTCCGGACGTTTGGAACCTGGATTGGTGAACTGCCTTGAGAGGCTACTCTGTACTTCTGCTGCCAGGGCCGCCGTGTGCTCCTCCTTTCGGAGCGAGCGTTCGGTGTTTCTATTTACCGTGATGACTCCGCGAGGTCCTGGCATCTTGAGCTTGAGATATGCGTAGTGCGGCACCGCATTGAATTTGGCAAATGCGGTTTGCCCGAGCAGGGCATGATAGCCGCTGCGGAATGGGACTATGTCGAAGATTAACTCCTCGTTCCGGAAGTTATCCGGGGATCCGAAGACCACTTCGAGTGTGACCGAGCCTGTACAGCTGGCTTCTACCCCTGGTATGACACCTTTGAAGGTTGTCTTTGTGGGTTTAATCCTTGAAGGATCGATGCCCATTTTTCGCACTGTGTCCTGGTAAAGCAGGTTCAGGCTACTACCGCTGTCCATTAGGACTCTGGTAAGGTGGAATCCGTTGATAATTGGGTCTAGGACCAGTGCGGCGAATCCGCCGTGACGGATGCTGGTGGGATGGTCCCGTCGATCGAAGGTGATCGGGCAGGAGGACCATGGGTTGAACTTTGGGGCGACTGGCTCCAGCGCATAGACGTCCTTGAGAGCACACTTCCACTCCCTTTTGGGGATGTGGGTTGCGTATATCATGTTCACCGTCTGAACTTGCGGGGGAAATCCTTTCTGTCCTTTGTTGTTCGGCGGCCGGGGCCCCTCCTCGTCATCGCTATGTAGCCCCTTGTCTCTGGTCTCAGCACTTAACTTGCCTGCCTGCTTGAACACCCAACAATCCCTATTGGTGTGATTGGCTGGTTGTTCGGGTGTGCCGTGTATCTGGCGCGAGCGATCGAGTATCCGGTCTAAGCTGGATGGGCCCTGAGGGTTTCTTTCGAATGGCTTCTTCCGCTGACCCGGTTTAGAGCCTCTAAATCCGGCATTGACTGTCGTATCTTCAGTATTATCACCGTTATTGCGGCGTTTATGCTTGTTGCGACGTGACCTGCCGTTGTTATCCTTGGTATCCGAATTGTCGGGGCTCTTGCTTATGTTATTGCTACGAGCTAGCCAGCTGTCTTCTCCCGCACAGAAGCGGGTCATGAGTGTCGTCAGGGCTGCCATAGACTTCGGCCTTTCCTGTCCTAGGTGCCGGGCAAGCCATTCGTCTCGGATGTTGTGCCTGAAGGCTGCGAGGGCCTCGGCGTCCGGACAATCAACAATTTGATTTTTCTTGGCCAGGAACCGTGTCCAGAATTGTCTGGCCAATTCCTCTGGCTGCTGGATTATGTGGCTTAGGTCATCGGCGTCTGGTGGTCGCACATAGGTGCCCTGGAAGTTCTCAAGGAATGCGGATTCCAGGTCCTCCCAACAACTAATTGATTCTGCTGGCAGGCTATTAAGCCAATGTCGAGCTGGTCCTTTAAGCTTGAGCGGGAGGTATTTGATGGCGGGTAGATCATCACCACGGGCCATGTGGATATGAAGGAGATAATCCTCGATCCATACCGCAAGATCTGTTGTGCCATCGTATGATTCGATGTTTACGGGTTTGAAGCCCTCGGGGATTTGATGATCCATTACTTCGTCTGTGAAGCATAGTGGGTGTGCCGCGCCCCTGTACGGGGCTATATCGCGACGCAGCTCGGACGAGCTTGGTCTGTTGTATTCGGCCGGGCCATACTTATTATGTCCGGCGTGACGGCTAGCGCCACATGAAGCGGGGCGCCCATGCGATTCGTAGATCGATCTTGTTTGCCTTGCCTTATTCTCCAAGATGTCTCGCAGGTCTGTTGTGTCTCCCCGTACTCTGGTATGTTTTGAGCGGTGTCGGGGTGCGGCTTGGGTTGAGGGCCTGAAGGCCTCTCTATCGCGGCCACAGGGTGGCTGATCGGGCGCATCGTACGCTGGTGATGTAGGTTTAGTTGCTTCCTCCTCAAGTTGGGGAAGCAGCCTACGCTTCGGGTAGCTCTTGGATGGGCGTTCTAGTTTATACTCTTCGGCCGCCAGGACTTCGGTCCATCTGTCGGCTAGCAAGTCTTGGTCAGCTCTAAGCTGCTGTTGTTTCTTCTTGAGGCTGCTTGCCGTGGCTACGAGTCTGCGTTTGAAACGCTCTTGCTCGACGGGATCCTCTGACACGACGAATTCATCGTCGTCGAGGCTTGCCTCGTCTTCGGAGGGAGGCATGTAATTGTCGTCCTCATCCTCTTTGTTGGCCGCTCTCTCGTGAGGGCTGGCTCCTTCGTCCTCCTGCACTGAATCCTGCTGGAGGGGGTTGTCTTTGGCACTGTCCGGCGTATTGTTATCTCCGGTGCCGGAATCGCCGTTTTTGCTTTGGCGGGACTTAGAGCGGCGCCGCTGACGTCGGCGCTTGGGTTGCTTCTTGGAGGGGTCATCCTCCATTTTCTCCACACCATCCCCTGCTTTAGGGGTGTCCACCATGTATATGTCATATGACGAGGTGGCTTTCCAGTTCCCTATAGGCACTGGTTCTTGATCGTCTCCTTCATCAGCGTCCATGCCGTCGATGTCTTCGGAGTCGAAGTCGAGCATGTCGGTTAAATCGTCGATAGTGGCTACAAAGTGGGTGGTGGGTGGGCTACAAATTTCTTCATCGTCCGCGTCCCAACCGTGTTGGCCGTAGTCCGGCCAGGGCTCTCCTGACAAAGAGAGAGACTTTAACGAATTCAGGATGTTGCCGAAAGGTGAGTGCTGAAAGACATCCGCAGCGGTGAACTCCATGACCGGAGCCCAATCGGGCTTAACCGGGAGAGGTGCGGCATTTACGGAGTCCGGGTCGGAGTCCGGCACCCTGGAGTCACGGGCCTTGCGAGGGACTAGGCTGGTATCCGGCTCTATCGCCGTAGAGATTGCAGTTTCTAGGGTGGCGTCTAACTGTCCGTCCCCGACTGGCGTAGTGGGCTCCGAGCTAATGGTCGGAGCGGACACCTGAGCGACACTCTAGGCATTGTCCGATGACAGAGCTAAATCGTGCCCATCATGACAGTGCGGCGCGCCCGGTTGTGGCTCGAATCCGTCGAAGATCAAGTCCCCGCGGATATCGGCCGTGTAGTTTAAGCTTCCAAACCTAACCTAATGGCCAGGGGCGTAGCTTTCGATCTGCTCCATATGGCCGAATGAGTCGGCCCGTAGTGCGAAGCCGCCGAATACGAAGATCTGTCCGGGGAGAAAAGTCTCATCCTGGACCGCATCGCGATTGACGAGTGAAGAAGCCATCGGGCCTAAAGGCGACGACACAGAGGAACTCTCAATGAAAGCACCAATGTCGGTGTCAAAACCGGAGGATCTCGGGTAGGGGGTCCCGAACTATGCATCTAGGCGGATGGTAATAGGAGACAAGGGACACGATGTTTTTACCCAGGTTCGGGCCCTCTCGATGGAGGTAAAACCCTACTCCTGCTTGATTAATATTGATGATATGGGTAGTACAAGAGTAGATCTACCACGAGATCGGAGTGGCTAAACCTTAGAATCTAGCCTATGGTATGATTGTTGTTCGTCCTACGGACTAAAACTCTCCGGTTTATATAGACACCGGAGAGGGCTAGGGTTACACAGAGTCGGTTACAATGGGAGGAGATCTTCATATCATATCGCCAAGCTTGCCTTCCACGCCAAGGAAAGTCCCATCCGGACACGGGACGGAGTCTTCAATCTTGTATCTTCATAGTCCGGGAGTCCGGCCAAAGGTCTTAGTCCGGCCATCCGGACACCCCCTAATCCAGGACTCCCTCAGGTACCCCTACGAAAATGTGGATCAGTCCTCTCTCTCCTTATTTAACTCCTCTCCTTTAACACGGGCGAGTTCTAGAATGGAGGGTTTGGAGGATAATAAATGCTCATTAACTTTATTTTAGTCTCCTTAGTATTTGGATCCAAGCATGGATGAGGCTAGCATGTTTTAGTCTCACTACTTTTAGTCATGGGACTAAAACATATCCAAGCACCCTCTAATTGATTTTGAATGAGATGAACTATAAGAATTAAACGAAGGGCTACATCAGGCATATATGACTCAGAGCTTACATGCTATAGTGTGGTATTTATTCATAATTTGGTTGCAAAATCTGATTCGTGCAATGCACGTGTACCTTACTAGTACTTCGAGTATGTGCAAAACACGTAAATTAGAATACCAATGGCACGCTACACAGTGTCTCTCTTACAGTTCATGAAGCCAAGTGGCACATGTGGAGGCGTTGTCGCGACCTCCTTGCGTGGATTGATCATAGTGACGTGTTGCTGGTTCCAGAATAATGTACTCGTCCTCCTTGAGCCATACTGGCGGTACATGCACGAAGCGAAGATGTGCACGCACGCCTCGCACACACTCATTCCCTCGCACACACACGCGGCTACACGGGCGGACGCAATTTTGTACCAAGATCCACCCCATGTGATAATTTGACGCGTGTAAAGTCGTTCACCTCATTGATGGTCAATTAATACAGCGCATGGAAATTGAGTGGACGTGAGGACGGAAGAAAGACATTATTACTCCATTGCGCGCATGCGAGTAGTTAAATCGTGGGTTGCTAGTAGTACTTCCATTGGTCTCCTTGATATTTTGTGCCAATTCTTGGCAGTAACATAATATTTACGCATTTGAGCAGTGTAGTACTTGAAATTTATGTTCCGCTAAACTCATCGAGAGCCGTTTCGGGCCTCAAAACCAAAACCATCAATTAATCTTTACCTTGTTCCCATCACATTTGAAAGCCTGCTCACACCTACTAGTACGTAGCAAACCTAAATGTGTTCCCACTATGCAGGTATTAGTACTAGTGCTAGTACTTAGGTTATAAAAAGGGGAACTACCTAACCGAGAATTACTCTACCTTTCCTCCTCATAAGTGCTTCTTCTTCGTCCATCGTTGCCATGGCCGGTGAGTAGAGCTCTAGGTCGAGAACTACTCGTAACAAGGGAGCGGCAACCAAGGCTGCGGAAAAAAAGAGGGCTCGCCGCTACACAGAGACCTCGAAAGATCTCTCACGGGCAGGCGATGGCTCCCAGGAGCGCCCTAGCCGCGGAGGTGAACATGCCGAGCCGGCGGAGCTAGAGTTGTTATCTCTCGATGGCATACCCGATCAGCTCAATAAGCACCTCAATAAGCAGAAGGAGTTCATCCAAGGCTTGATGGAGTTGCTGAAGGAGAGCCTCGATGACATGCCTACTGAGCTCAACCAGCAGGGGGAGTTGACCGCCGGCTTGGTGATGCTGCTGAAGAAGAGCATTGCCTCGGAGAAGAAGGCGACCGGCGAAATCCTACGACTTCAGGAGGACAAGGCGAAGCTCTGCCACGAGATCGACCTGTTGAAGGAGAAGAATGCCGGCTGGAAGAAGCTGCATGAGAATAGTAGTTCCTCGATGAAGATGCTGCAGGCCCTCGTCATGGAACAGAAGGAGGAGTTGGCGAAGCTCCGCATCAAGCACCCGGCTGCTGTCAAGGTACGTAATGCGGCCGTGGAACAGATGATGAAGGCTCACGTCGAGAAATCCCGCGTCATGGACAGAATGAAGAAGATGGCGGAGGAGACGCGCAAGGAGATGGAGGTCATGGAGGCAATGAAGAAGCAGTTACGACTCCGTGGCGAATTAGATCATTTGGGGTGATAATCTTCCTTCTTCTTTTGCTGCTGTGTTTCATCTTTTGCTTCGGGTGTTTCGCCGCACGTGTCATGTTCTTTGCGAGGCATGAATAGAACAATGGTTTTTTTTGAGGGAATGAATAGAACAATGCTAACAATGAGATGACTAGAAAATTAGATCATTTTTATCGCCATATGGCACTGGGCTGTCGTGTTTCGTGCTCCTCCGTCGTAGTACTACTCCAGTGCAAAACTTGAGTATATCGCACGGTTCTTTGCTCCTCCTCGATCAGGTCGTCGGCGCATTTATACGAGCAGTCAAATCACAAGGCCCCGCCTTCCAGCAGTAATGAGCCGTCAAATCACAAAGGCCCTCGCCTCTCGTGAAACCGACCAAGCTAGACTGCCCCGCCCTCTAGCCTTTTAAAAAATGTATACTTTTGTACAACAGTAGTATCGATGGATTGCGCCATGGAGCAAAACTTGAAATTAAAAAAAAGGTGGTACATATAGAGAGCACTTGTCGCCAAATTATGCTTATAGTACTATTAAAAAGGCTAGTCACAATAATGGTGTCCAGCACAACCCACCCCTCAAATAAAACTAAGCACCCTGGAATTCTTTGACAAAACTAAGCACCCTGAAATTCTTTGACAACTAAACTGTTGGCTATATGATTTTGGCCATATATATTGTACGTATATAATGTGAAGAAACAAGTGGTAGTACTATACCAACTAAAAGTTGAAATGTAAGAAATACTAGTATGTATGTACTAAAGAGTTAAAGTAACAAGAAGAAACATAACATAGTTCTGCTGGGGGCTCAGCACAACACACCCCTCAAATTAAACTAAGCACACCTGAAATTAAACTTTGCAACTAATCCGGTAGACAATGCATTAGAAGTTTAGAACCACCATGAGCAATGACACTGCCACCTTACTCGGAGTCCTCGTCCACGTCCTCGACTTCGTCCTTGTCCCTCTTCCTCTTGGCCGATACTTCTTTGCTTGAACTGCCAACTTGGCTGTTGCTCTTCATCCAACCCTTGTAAATATTGAAACAAAGGTAGCCATCCATTGCAGCGTAGTGGATGTGGTCTATATCTAGTACATTCCGCTGCCATGCATGACGATGAAACATGTATGGAGGTTTCTCCAGTTTACCGTACGAAGATGAACCATGGCTCCTGCCAGGGTCAGCATTGAAGGCTGACGAGAGGACACCAGCCGATTCTTTTGGAGGTCGAAGGTGTTGCCTACAACGAGGCCTATCCGACGTAGGACTTCTTTGTTGTTACCAAAGTCTACATTAACGAATTTGACTAGGTTGCTCTCGAGGAAGTCCTTAAAATCCTGGCACTCAACGTCGGCATGGCATATGTGGTAGACCAAGCATATGTCATGCACGCAAACCTGGATCACGGCGGGCTTCTTCCTCTCTTCATCCTTTAGATTCTTCTCTCGTCCCACGACTGTGGTGTACTCAACATCTAGCCCAGCGACCCACTCATCATCTGAGTCTTCGAACATGCGCCTGAAGCGAGAAAGGCATCCTTTCACCGTCGTGGAAGAACAGGTGTAGATGACGTCGAACTCATCGCCGGTGATGGTTCTAACCTTGTACTCACCACCGATCGGGGAGATTTGGGACGCCATGGATTTGGGAGGAGGGTTAGGATTAGTGGAACTGCTGTAATGTGAATGGACGGGACGACTAGGAGTGAACCGCCGTAGTATTAAAGGACGTGCAGGGACGAGTAGGAGCGAACTGCCAGCGTGCGAACGGCAGGATAGTGGCTTTCCATTCTCCCATGATACGGGCTTCCGAGAGCCCTTGGATCTGAGATCGAACGGTTGCATGGCGTGATTCTAGACCTATGGGTGAATATCCTATCCTGGAGGGTTATTCTGCAAATTTTCAGCAACTTAGCATGCGACCGTTTGATCTCAGATCCAAGGGCTGCCAGCAGCCCGTATCATGGTCGCACCTACCACGATCGCCGCGTCTCTCACGCGGTCGCGCCCTTGGAGATTTAACACGGTGCGTTAGGCTATCTGATGTTGGCATGTCATACATAGTCATCACTTAGTCACTCATACTACAAGAAGGTTGGCTATAAGTGTATTTTTTACTCCTCTCTATCTCTTTCTTCGTACTCCCTCCGTCCCATAATATAAGAACGTTTTTGACACTAGTGTAGTGCCAAAAACGTTCTGATATTATGGTACACTGGGAGTACTAGTATTTATTGCATTTGCCAAGGAGTGACCTCTTCCAATGAAATTGTGTTGCTAAGTTTGCTTCATTTAATTAGCTATAGACTCAAAATTGTCTTTTCGCCTAGGTACACGCGCTTAGCACTGTTTCTTCCTTGGGTCACCAAACTAGTCTCTCTCTTCTTGATTAACTTGCCACATCAGACTTTATGCCTATGTGTCAAGCTTAAGCACCTGTAGGAGCAAGTAAGGTGCCCGTCTGTTGCACGGAAGAGTGAAATGCATTGATCGGGGTGTTGTTTATTTTGACAAAGGATGTGGGCGTCATCTCATGTGTAACAGGTATCGACAGGTTTCTTCAGATATTATTTCATCTCTAGAGCTCAGAAACATCCGGGTGAAATAGATAAAAAAAGTATCTTTTGCAAACAAAAGCGTTCAACTATTCAACCTGCATCCAAAACTTGTGAAGAAATAACTCTTATTGTGCTTTGCAGGAAATGGTTCATCATAAGTCTTTCACCGGTACTGTAGTAAAAATTCATACATGGAAGATTCTAGACTAAACCATAAATGGATACACTTTTATTCATGCGCGATACTCCAATAGAGCAAGATCATGCATGGAAGTCTCCACATGCTTAGACAGTGGATTACATTGAGCGAAGACTAATGATCAACATTTAACTTAGTAATGCATATGTCCAGGTGAACCTCCTTGGAGTCCCCATGCACATTGTTGGGGGTCAAATAATACCATGCGTCTTCCATGTCCACATCGGCGGGAAGGTCCCAGCTCGGCAGAGTCCAAGTCAGCTTGACGTAGCCAGTGTCGCCGCCCACGGACCTCCGAGGGGTAGTAATAGTGAGCACGCACCCGTACATCGGCCTCGTGTCAGTGTCAGCGTCAGCGGCGTCGCCCCTGACACACACTACAGAGATGTGGCGGCGGCCTGCGCGGGCCTCGCCGGTGGCCACAATCAAGAGGAAGACGCTGCTGTCCTCCTCCGAGACTAGCAGGCGGCGCTGATCCTCCAGCGACTCCGGCACGGTGAACGGGTAGCACGTCTCGTACTTGATGTTCTTCGCCAAGGGCCAGTAGTGATCGCCGCACGCCTGCGTCAGGTGATGCACGATGTCCGCCGGCGAGCCCCAAAACGGCACCGGGCACTCATAGCAGTAGACGAAGGGCTCCTTGGAGGCATCGACCAGGCCGTCCATGAAACGGGAGTGGCTGTAGGGGACGTTCCGCCAGTTGAATATATGAGCAAGTTACTACGAGATTTACTACAAAATAAATCATGACGGCTATAACAGAGATTAAACTAATCATGCGGACTAGCATAGTAGATGAACAGATCGAGTCTAGGACACAGACTAGAAACATGAATTCTACCACGATTTCGAACAGGAAGGACAGAAACACATACGGTGCAACGGGAGCAGCACCATTGGCGTTGAGGTTGTCGCCCATGTCGTTGAGGAAGAGGTTGCCGAGGTCGGGGAAGAAGTCATCGTCGGTGAAGTCGTGGCTGCTAGCAGTCGCGAGAGTGCGCTCCCCAAATGTCAACAGCGCCCGCCGAATGGAGCGCAGGAGGGAGTGGCTGTAGGGGACGTTGCGGCCGCCGAATGGAGCGCAGGAGTAGCCCACGAAGCAGTAGATGGTGCTCCTCCCTAGTCTCTATTCTTATCTCTATCTCTACTACTCTTCTTTGTTTTTTATAATATACTAGTTGTAGTTGTCAAATCGAATAGTACTGCGCCGTCCACTGCACGCCCGTCTGAACACGCCTCCTCGCCTCCATTAAACCCGCATGCAAACCGAGAAACCTACTCCGGCCCGCGGGAGGAAATTTGCCGGTTGCCGCGGGAGGGTTATTTTGCAATTTTTCAGCAACTTAGCATGCGACCGTTTGATCTCAGATCCAAGGGCTGCCAGCACCCCGTATCATGGTCGCACCTACCACGACCGTCGCGTCGCACGCGCGGTCGCGCCCTTGGAGATTTAACATGTTGCGTTAGGCTATCTGATGTTGGCATGTCATACATAATCATCACTTAGTCACTCATACTACAACAAGGTTGGCTATAAGGTTGGCTATAAGTGTATATTTCTTTACTCCTCTCTATCTATTTCTTCGTACTCCCTCCGTCCCATAATATAAGAACATTTTTGACACTAGTGTAGTGCCAAAAACGTTCTTATATTATGGGACACAGGGAGTACTAGTATTTATTGCATTTGCCAAGGAGTGACCTCTTCCAATGAAATGGTGTTGCTAAGTTTGCTTCAGTTAATTAGCTATAGACTCAAAATTGTCTTTTCACCTAGGTACACGTGCTTAGCACCATTTCTTCCTTGGGTCACCAAACTAGTCTCTCTCTTCTTGATTAACTTGCCACATCAGACTTTATGCCTATGCGGCAAGCTTAGCACCTGTAGGAGCAAGTAAGTACAATAGTGCGCTTTACATGGCATTTTTGCATATGTGGAGGAAAGTGAGGCAAGGAAAAAGTGGAGAAGTGGACTCTCATGCAAGAGCCAACCTCTACTACATGGTGGAGCATTGGGAGAGGCACCTGTATGGAGGTGGTCAGGAATCAGGAGACTCACACTTGTCGTAGCACCGGAGTTAAAATGATAATGGCAGGTCAAATCACGGGGCCCCACCTATCCAGCAGTAACTCGCTCTCAAATCACACAGCCCTACGTTTGCAGCAGCCTACTCCCTCATCTTCTCGCGTCTCTATCGAACCGACTAGGCGGAACTGCCCCACCGCCTACCGCGCAGGAAAAGCCCCGCCCTCGACTTTTAAGTAGTATACATTATACTAATTTTGTATCCATGGATTGCGCCCGCGCCATGGAGCAAAGCGTCTAGAAAACGGTGGTACACATGTACGGAGTATACAGCAAGCCCGTCACGTTCGCGTCGCACCCCAGACAGTCGGTCGGTCTGGCACGCTGCTCTTCAAATGGAACGCGCGTCATACTGCATTCGCACACACATGTGGGACGACAATTGAGAACCGACCATAGGCACACTCCCGGCCCCGCAAGTCGGGTGACTTAATAGAAGAGGGAGACGAGCGATAGTACTAGAGAAGTGTTGTACTACATTGGTGCTTGGACAATCCCTGCAAGACACGGAAGGTCAGTTCATCCATGCATGTGACCAGACTCCAGCAGACACGCCTGGATTGGCTATCATCTACATATCATGCAGGCTATGTTGTACATGGCTGTAGTTGTGGTGAGAAATCTAAAAAAAGGTTTCTTGTCATCTCGCAAAATTAGGTGTCATGTGCTTCGGATCACTGCGAGGGTTAAACAGCGACAACTGAGTTGGGCTAGTCATTGGGGGCACATGCACGAACAGTGACTACTCGGCTACCATGTAGGTCAAGCCGGCTATGTTAATTAGGACATCTATCGATGGACCCCATTTCTACGAGTTTATCTTTAATTTGAGCTTTGTTCCTCGTCTAGTTTGTCCGTCGGGATTCATGTTGTCTCCTTTGGGCAGTGAGGTTATGATTTCTTGTCATGTGGCATTTTTTCGTGTTATATGTTATAATCCGGCGCTTCAGATCAAAATGACGACAACTGCGCCTCCGGGCCACGTGCATGAAGACTTCTCGACAGTCATTGACGAGGTCAAGCCGGCTCCGGTAGACAAAAGAAAACTAGTACTACTCCACTATATAGGCAGGAGCCTCCGCGCTTGCTTGCTAGTGTTGCTCTCTTCACACTGTCTCGGCCTCTCCAGATCTAAACACGACAGCGGTGGCCACTCTCTCTCTCTCTCTCTGCTCACCGCTGGTCACAGATCCAGCCGGATCCTCTCCGCCGGGGAAGGTGAGAAGGTGCAACGTTCACGCGGTCGTCCTCGGCGATGGCTCTTACCCACTGCTGGGCGCGTCCCGATCAGCCTGCCTTGCCGTTCTCTCCCAAGCACCGCTGGTGAGGGAGGGCCTCCGACCCCTTCTTCCTCGCTGCCGTAGTGTGGGCAGATCCGGCCTCCCGCCGCCCACCTAGCGACATCCCGGCGACCATCAGGTATAACTTCCTTCGAAACCGGCCTTGCTCTACTTCCCGAGCTCCTGACGTCACTGCATTTGTATCTTTTACTATTTCTCAGGCCCCCTCGTAGATAGGATCGATCGGCTGTTCGAAAACCACCTATTTTTTTATGTTTAAGAGGTAAAACTAGTTCATGCACTCGAATCTAGTACTACTTGGTTCAAACAAGGAAGAAAGGGGGTGGGGGTGGGGGAGGATTTGTTACCTGAATCTAGGACTTGGTCGAAAGAGGAAATAATGGGGGCGAAAAGTAGCAGAGACTGGCTATCCAACTGGTCTCTAGGTCTAATAGGGAAATAAAGGGAAACGCAGTACAAACTCAATATAAACCCGATCTATTGGTTGAAAAAGGAAAGAAAGTGGGGACTGGGGGACAAGTCAACAGAGTAAGTCCAGCACTAGATTTGCTAGCCTCACACAGTATAAGGTGGCTATACCGAACAAAAATGGGACCAACCCAGATATCCTGTTCTGATGTTTGTTGCCCCGAGCCACTCTTATGTAATGCCACTGGTAAAATGTAGCAGTCGCACTGTTAAAAGTAAGGACACGTTAAACCAATGTTGTTTTCAATGTAATGCCTCCAGTAATATGAATCAATGGCACTTCTTTACATGTCCTGCTAAAATTTCCCATTAAGATAAGTTGGTTCTTTTCGTTAGAAATGCAACTGTCCTGGTCCGCCTACTCTCCCGTGCCCAAAGTAATGTCGTATTTAACGGTTGTCATAGTTAATCCTAATGCCCACACTAATATCTAGCAATGCCACTGCTTTAGAAATTGCTACTGTCCTTGTAGGATTGCCATTCAGATAAGGAACATGCTTCTTTTCATTTGATGCATGTTTCATCACTTGTTAGTCACCCTCCTTTCCACCTTTTTTGTGCAAACAGAGATATACATTTCACGCTCGATCTTAGTTGAACTGCACAAATGATATCCAAATTATAGTTGAGCATTCCAGGAGCTTCACAACCAACCTTGATGTTGCTCAATTTTATTGCAACTAATGAAGAAGAAGCTCTGTGGGTTTCGTTTTCTGATGGAAATGGAACCGGGGCTGGAGCCCTTTTCTTAAAATTTTTGAAGAAGAAGCTGCTAGCTCACGGGACATTGCTTCATTTTAGGTGAACTGCACCAAAAGGTCCCATGAATTGAATCATCCATGTTGGTGACTGAAAGAGCCAGCTTCAGCATCCCAGTCTAAGCACCCCCGGCCTCCATCCTTGCGACGCACGGTACACCTCGTTTGCCACCTGCTCGACCCTAGTGTCACTGATAAAATGAAGTAATAATACAGTTAAAATAGAGCGAGTGTCATCTCTATCATTTCATTTCCAATGTAGATAAAGAAAGTGCTTCTCTTTGTTAAAGTGTGATTCATCAACTAGTCCGATTGTTCATGTTTAAGCGTGTCTGCAAACTGGGGTGCTTAATTTTAGTTGATATGTACAAAAATAGAGATTTGAATGTCTCAACGCGCCTCCTTGTACTACCGCTGTACACTGATGTTCATCACTGGCAGAAGGTGTATCTGGGAGACTTGGGACGATGTCCAGTATGAGGCGTACCGTATGAGGCGTCGCAGGGCCAATCTCGCCCTCGCATCATGGCATACTATGATACTCGCAATATTGTCTTCTATTTATTTTGTGTGTTTCATCAACTAGTGCCACTATAATGTAATCATGCTTTTTCATTATCTGTGCAAACATGGTTATTCAGCTGCATTTTGGTGGAACTGCACAAATGTACGTATGGAACCGGCATATATGCAGAGTGCAAGGTGTGCCAAGTAAAAATTACCGACACCAACCATGCTGCATGCATGCATTGGCATCCACCACCACTAGTGGGATGTGTGGCGCACTGTGTGGACGGATCTTTCTCGGCAACAAATCCTCTAACCAAATACTAGTAGCTTATATTGGCAGTTTTCTAGGGAGTACTCTTTTCTGAAAGAAGCACCAATGTATTTTTCTTTATTTGTATACTGTGTCACAACTTTGACCCAAAGGTCCAGAGCTATTTTAGGGTGACTGCGTAGTACTCGGAGACTGATTGTAAGCATGATTTTCATTAGTTGTCACACTGATTGTAAGCATGAGCAGCTGGAAGATTAGGTTAGTGCGAAGCTTACCTTAAACCCTACCGCCGCCGTTGAAACAAGGCGAGCGTCGAGGGAACCATGGAGAACGGCGGGGAAGCAACGTCGCGCCATTCGGCCTCCTCTTGCGGTTAGAGAATGAATACTCCCGTGGCTCCGACTGGCTTTGCATCCTCACGAACGGCACACCATACTCAATCGATTTGTTATCCTCTGGGTACTGGACCTTCGACCTGTACGCCCACCACCTCCGCCTGACAGTCACCTCGGGCGAATCTGTCTGCTCCATCGCCCATAGGAGATACTCGATGAACTCGGAGGACTGGGCGTGACTGCCGCCGAGGAGTACATGTACATCGCCGCCCTCATCGCCGTCGTCTCGCTCTTTCGCATACATTGCCACATGTCCCACACCATCCTTGAAATCCCCCACTCATTGTCAAACCAACTAAGGATCTCCTTCAACTTGGCTAACTTTGCCTTGTCGCCGCTGGTGATCTGCCTGATTCGCTGCTGCATCCTCTCCATAGATGTCCTTCTGAGTGGTCTGGTGCTAGTTTTGGAAGATAGGAGGAGAGACGGTGGTCTTGCAATAGAGAAGAGGGAGATGCGAGACGGTGGTTTTGGAATGGAGATGATGGAGAGGAGAGGAGGTAGTTTTGCAATGGAGAAGATCAGAAGAGGGAGAGGCGAGACGTAGACGGTGGTTTTGGAATGGAGATGATGGAGAGGAGAGGAGGTGGTTTTGGAATGGAGAAGATGGAGTGGAGAGGAGGTGGGTTTGCAATGGAGAAGAGGGAGAGGAGTGTGCGGCATCGATTTAGGATTGGGTGAGAGGACCGGCACGCTGTGACTGGATCAAAATCAAAATCAATTAATCCTTCAATTAAGAAAGCAACCCCACATTAACTAGTCTCCCTTTTATTCTAGGTCATAATTAACCATGACTTTCGCACATAAAATATATGTTATACATTGCAAAAATAATATAATTTGAAAGTACATTCAGATACGAACCAAACGATACAATTTTTGGTGACATGCATTCACATTTTGCTTGTCAAATACAGTGTGTGGTCAAACTTTGACCCAAAATACACAAAACAACAAAAAAATACTTCCAAGACCAGCGCCGCTCTTCCGCTCTTCTCCTCTTAAACCACCGCCGCTCCTCTCCTGTTCCAATCTAAATCCAGCGCCGCTCCTCTCCTCTTCCATTTCAAAACCACCGCCCCTCCTCTCCTGTTCCAGTCCAAAACCAGCGTTGCTCCTCTCCCGTTCTAATCCAAAACCAGCGCTGCTCCTCTCCTCTTCCATTCAAAAACCACCGCCGGCGAGTGAAGGTGCTGTGGAGAAGTAGATCGATGGAGGAGTACAACCGATACGTGAGGATCATAGACGGCGACCCTGTGAATCTAGCTAGGATGTTGGCGATACAGTCTTGGTTTCACAACAAGGACCAACTAGCGGCGACGGCTACATCCATGGCCAAATATCTGCAACAGAGCGAAAAGGCGGCGATACTCTCGGAGGGAGTCGTGCCGGAGTACATAGAGCTGCTCCTCTGGGCCATGGAGCAAACAGATTCACCGAATCCGATCGTGAAGGAGCGGTGGTGGGAGTATCGATCCCAGATGGAGCATCCACCAGAGATTGAAGGATCGAGCATCTACAGGGTGCTGTTTGTGAGGGTATCCTGCCAGAGCGAACCGGTGGAGTCTTCGTCGACCAAACCCAACTGCAAGAGGAGAAAAGCAGTTGGCCCGATGATGCTTCCCCACCATCGTCTCCCTCGCCGTTCACATCGTCTCATGGGGTGACCGTCTACCGCCGAGGAATAGGAGGGGGCTGCCCCCCCCCCCAGCCCAATAGTCGGGCAGGTTGTGAATTGTCAGGAGGAGCTTAGGGTTGTCAGTATTTGCAGGTTGTGAATTGTGTTTTGTTTTGTGTATTTTGAGAGTACTTTCAGATATGAATGTCTTTTGAATTTCAGATTTGCAGTATTGCGCATATGAAGAATTTTATGAGTTCTAGAGATCTATTTCTAGCACTTAAAAAAATGTAGTTCCATAGGAGTATAAAAGTGCAGACGAGAAGAAAATGCAAGTTTCCGTTTCAGATAAGAAACTGCAAGTTCAGTTTCAGATAAGAAACTGCAACTTTCAGAGACAGAGCATTTATATTAACACGGCCTTTTCAAACAGGGTTAACATCATGTTGGAAGTTTTATTCATGGTCAAAAATGGAACTACCAGCCAGCTAATGTAACACCCCGGGTGTCATGCTATAGTAAACTCCTGTTAATGGTGCCATGTCATCATAATTAATTTTTGTTAATCTTCCCTTTGTTCCAAACCGACCTTAAATTCATTTTTTTATAAGACAAGTCAAATTATTTTTCCCTCGAACTATAAAACTAAAATGTCCGAATAGTTCTATAAATACACCAGATCATTTTCTTTTGGAACTAACTTCATTTGACCCACAGATAAATCCCTAGGAATTTTATAAGTGTTCCAACAGCAAATAAATTGGTCCTTTCAAAAATAAAGGATTAATTGTACGCTACAAAATGCCCCTATACTTTGTGGTTATATCCCAAAGCATTGCAAGGTTTTTATGTGACAAGTTTCATGTGCAACAAAATTCTTTTGAATTTAATTAAAATGTGAAACAGTGCCTAACAGTTGAGAGCAGAAAGATAATAGAAAAGATGAGGTGGATCACTATGCACTTAGGCCCAATGTGCACAACACAGGCCCAGCCCACCCTAGCACCTTCTCCTATCTCTGTTCACAAGGGCGTGCTGGACGAACAACACTCGTCCATTGCTCAGATGGCCGCGTGCCGAGCATCCGCCGTCTCCCCCACGAGGATAAGGATGCCACCCGATTCCCCTCTGCCCATGGACGAACCCTAGCCCCCCACTTCCCCCTTTCCCTCGCTCTCTCTCTTCTCCTCGCGTGAAACCGCTGCTGCCGTCGCCATGGCCGCGACCACCGTGCTCCCCGCGCCGCGAGAAGACGCCCAGAAGGACTGCCACGGTCCACTTCGTCCATCCCGAGGACCGAATCGAGCGGGGAAGGCCCGTACACTCGCCATCGCCACCATCTTCATCTTGTACATCGCCGCGGCCTCGACGTCGATCCGCATCACCTCGTCCATCCCGGCCTCGTACGAGCTCACCACCGACCTCCTCTCGGTGAGCAGCGCCAATCCCCCGCCTTTCCCCATAGTTTCCGTCGACGTAGGCCACCGCCCGACCTTCCCTGCCCGGAGTTGCACTACTCGCACTCCCTGGCCGCGCTCACCGGCCTCTGGCCGTGACCAACTGCGCCCCAGCGCGCCCGCCCGGGCCGCGCCTTGCCTCGCCCCGACCGCACTCCCGGGTGCCCCACGCCCTTGTGCGCGCGTCCGCCACGCCCGGCGTTGGCCGTCGCTCACCTTGACCGCGTCCAAGGTGCTCCCCCGCAGCCGCCCGCGACCCTCCTGCTCTGCTTATCGCCGTTGCTGTCGCACTGCTACTGCTTGCGTGTGCTGCTGCTTCCTGCCGTTGCCGTTGCGCTGCTGTCGTTCCTCCTTCCTGCTGCTCCCGTGCGCTACTGCTGTCGCCCGCTGCCTGTACCTGCTGCTCTGCTTGCCTCGTCGGTGCGGCTGCTTTGCTGCAACCCCTGCTAGGTGCCGCCTCTGCTGCTGATGTATACGGCCGCTAGTATCGCTGCTCTACTGCTGTTGTAGCTGCTGGCTGTGGTGCCCCAGTGGCCGGCTTGGCCAAGCACACCGTGCGTGCATGCCCAAGCACACTAGTGGCCGGCTTGTGCCATGGCCAATGGGGATAGCCCCTGTTTAGACGGACCAGTAGATGATAATTAGTGGTTACATTAGCCTATGTGTAGATGACATGTGGATCCCCATGCTAAATAAATCTGTTTAGCACTTTAGTTAAAACAGCAGTCAATGACAAGTAGGCCCCATGGCCACTATTCACACTTTGACAGGTCAAACTTTGACTGTTGACTTGCTGACTGTGTATGCTTACTCAGCCCATGGACCCACCTTTCATTCTAATGGGCTAACTGCCTGGGTGTATAAAAACTAATACACTGTTTAAATTCGAATTTAGGTTATTCCAGAATTCCAGAAATTGTTTAAATCTTTGAAAATTAATATCAAATAATCCGTAACTCGGATGGAAAAACTTTGTACATGAAAGTTGCTCAAAACGACGAGACAAATACAAACACGCGGTCTGTTTACCTGTCAGATGCCTCTAACTATCTGAACATGGAACTTTCCCCTGCTGGTCATCTGTCTGACACAGGTCCGGAACCGGGAAAACATTCCCGGTTGACTTCCCCCTTCGCCGGTATCGTGTAGCATCGCGTTAGAACACGTCTAGCTCTGCCTGTTATCCTGTTATGCACTTGCTTGCTATGTATTTACTGTTTCTCCCCCCTCTTCTCTTCGATAGACCCCGTGACGATGCTGATGCCCCTGTGATCGACTACGTCACCGATGACCCCTCCTTCTCGCCTGAGCAACCAGGCAAGCCCCCCCTTTGATCATCCCGATATCGCCCATTCCTTTCTCTCATGCTTGCATTAGATTTTGCTACTGTTATTGTATGCTCCTATTCTGATGCATAGCCTGCTTTTGTATCTGCTGTTGTACCTTACCTGCTTATCCTAAACTGCTTAGTATAGGTTGGTTAGTGATCCATCAGTGACCCCCACCTTGTCCTTGTTGCCCCTGCTTCATCATTGAAGACCCGATCAACGGGATTGAAGACCAGGCCCCGGCACCGCACATCACTTTCCCCTTAGTTGCTCGACACTGCTGGGTTACTATCGAGTGCCGAGGGTGAGACCTCTACAGCACTTCTGATGTTAATCTGTAGTGTAGCTATTCGGTCGTGGTCATCGAGGGTGATTTCCTCCTTAACCATTTCCGATACGGCTCTGTCGTGCAACCCCTCAAGTGTGAACCTCGAGGGTGGATCCTCTTACGTTCACCTTGATGATTACATCGAGTGGAATTCACCGAGGGTGATTCCTCGGGTTTTCCCCTTAATGTTTGGACACACGGATACTTGGACTTTACCACTGTTACTTGGAAAGACGGGTCGACCCTGAGGGGTACCCGCGCGAGCTTAATTGCGAGTGATGTGGAGTCGGGTTGACCTGGAGGGTGCCCGCGAGATAATTACGAGGCGTGGCCGGGCATTCCTAGCCCTTGCCGCAAGTCCTCGAGACGGGGCAACGGGGTCACATCTTTCGTGAGTCTCTGCTTGTTACCGCGCGTTCCTAATCCACTACGATTTGGATATTTGATCCGAGGGGCCTCTGGCCTGATAGCACTAACCATCACGTGGGCATAGTATGGGCGTTCTGCGTCGTGTACATCAGCCGAAGCTTAATAGACGTCAGCGACGGAGCAGCGTGCGCCGGGTTGGACCGGTAAGCTCCTGCCTTTTTAGGGAGGTAGCTAGGTCTGCTCACCGGCCGCCCACGCAATGTGCAGGAGTTTCCGGGGCGATGGCCCATGACCCCTGGGGGCATAGGTTTAGTCCGGCATGCTTGACCTCTCCATTAAGCCTAGGTCGGGTTGCGGCGTATTGTTTGGCCGAGGCCGGGCATGACCCAGGAAAGTGTGTCCGGCCGGAGTCAATCGAGCTTGGTGGGTAAGTTGGTGCACCCCTGCAGGGAAGAACTAATCTATGCATAGCCTGTCCTACGGTAACGGACACTTGGAGTTGTATCCCGATCGATACAATTAGAACTTGATACTTGTGATGAGAACTGGACGGTGATGAGGATTTGATTGTGATGATAACTGGATTGTATGGCTCTGGGATTGCTTTCTCGCAGGGAGTCGAGAAAGGATCTCTGGCCGAGGTTGATAACACTACTACCACTTTACTTTATGCTACTCTACTCCCTCTTGTTTGCTGCAAGATGGTGGTTTCCAGAAGATGCTAGTCTTCGATAGGACTAGGGCTTCTCTCTATTCTGGCATTTCTGCAGCCCAGTCCACATATACAACCCCTCTTTGATAATGTTGCATCTGTAGTGTAGATCCTTGCTTGCGAGTACTTTGGATGAGTACTCACGGTTGCTTTGCTCCCTCTTTTTCCCCTTTTCCATTTTTCTCGGATGACGCAACCAGATGACGGAGTCCAGGAGCCAGATGAGACCTTTGACTACTGCTACTACACCGAGGGCGTCTACTACCACGTGACGAAGACCGCCGATGACCAGGAGTAGTTAGGAGGCTCCCAGGCAGGAGGCCTTGCCTTTTCGATCGTAGATGCTTTTGTGCTAGCCTTCTTAAGGCAAACTTGTTTAACTTATGTCTGTACTCAGATATTGTTGCTTCCGCTGACTCGTTTGTATTCAAGCTGATGTATTCGAGCCCTCGAGGCCCCTGGCTTGTAATATAAAGCTTGTATTATTTTAATTTGTGTCTAGAGTTGTGTTGTGATATCTTCCCGTGAGTCCCTGATCTTGATCGTACACATTTGCGTGTATGATTAGTGTACGATTGAATCGAGGGCGTCACAGCTAACATCATGCTGATCAACATTCATGCATAGCACATCTTCATATGATGCACAGTCAAAATGCCCACACAATGTCGAGTGTGCGAAACACAGAGAAAACGAGGGACGAAGTTTTGGCAAGTGTTGGACGTGGTTTTGGGCTGCCCCGTCTAGGCTTTCATTTTTAACATGCGCAACCCACAACCTCGGATGGGAGGGCCTCTTTGTATTTTCTTAGGGCCGTCATGTATCGACCGGCCTATGGACCTCCCATCCGAGGTTTTATTTTTGGCAGCCCAATTTATGTATTTTTTTTGAAGAAAACGCAGAGGTTTGTTCTGTTTTTCTATATAAGAATAGGAACGCCATGTCCAACTTATGTTTCCCTTCTTACTATATTATATATATTTAAATTATTTTATATGTTATCATATATTATTTTTATTGTCATCATATATTTAATAGATACTTACATATGTAAGAAAATAATGTCCCACATCTTATTAACTTATAAAAATAATTTCTTAACAAATAAAATCCTGGATTGTTTTGGCACGAAAATCCTAGTGATTGTGTACAAAAGCCTGGTAAGATTTAAGGACAAATGTAATAATATCACTTATTATTTAAATATATTTATAACAAAATGCTCAGCCCCTTTTTATATTTTGATAGCATTGCTGGCCCAACCCAACATTCTAATTAGAATCAGCACAGCAAAATCATGTATTTCGAGAAAGTGCAAATGTCATGTAATTTTTTAGGAAATAAAATAAATGGGCCGCATGGACGCTACATTATTTGTTCACCCAGCCCTGCTAATGGCTGTAAATTCCTTGGCAAAAAAAGATTAAATTGACTGTAAATTCTACCGTGCAAAAAAAAGACTGTAAATTTCGAAAAATGGGTTGAATACGTGCCACATTTTTGGAGGCTGAAATGTGGGCCAATAGGTCGAAGCCAACGCAAGTCGTTGTCAATTTAGTCAACAAATGATTCTGACATGTTAGCCGTTGGATTTACATCCAACGACCGGCATCGATCTTCCATCTCTCATCTTCTTCCTCCGGTGCCGCCGGGACCACCTCCCGCCTTCTGCTGCTAGCAGCTCTGCTGAGCACGCCTCGCTATGGAGCGCTACTCCACCGTTGGCCAGGCCATCCCTCCACCCCTCCACACCTCCTGTTCTTCTCCACCGACTGCCGAACCACACCGCACTAGAACCAGTTAACCCTTGTACACCTCTATGTCTGCGACTCTACTCCCGCGTCTTCCCATCTCCGGCTCATTGTTGTCCGGGGCCTCGCCGTCATCCACCACCTTGGATGCGCTTGACACGACGTGGTCAACGAACGACACCATCGGAAGTAGATTGTGCGTGGAGAGGCTGACAGCTGGGTCCACGGCCGCACACAAGGAAGTGCGTCCTTATTACGCGCAAAATAATGATTCCTCCACCTGACATCTGGGACCCACCGGAAGGGCCTCTGTATTTCCCGAAAAAACATGCCCCCTGCTGACATGTCAGACCCACCAGCTATCTTCGCACACAAGGAAGTGCCTCCTTATTACGCATAAAAAAAATGAATACGCCCCCTGCCGGCTGGAACCCAGCATACTAGGAGGCTGACTTGTGGGCCTACCAAGTTGACGGGGACGGAGGGCTTTGTCAACTTAGTCAATATGAACGATTCTGGCTCCTGCAACCATACGATGTTCATCCAACAGTCGTAGTGCTTCTTCAACCTCTGGTCTTCTTGCTCCAGCCGGCCAAACCAGCACCGGTCGTGCCGCGTGCTCTTGCCTCCCGTGGCCGGCTGGGATGCCGCGGAGGCCTCACCGCCCCCTACTACTCCCACCGCTGGCTAGGCCATCCATCTACTCACCCACACCCCCTGTTATTCTACAGCGATAGCAGCATCACACCACAGCCGAACCAGTGAACCCTCGTACTCCTCTTCGCATGGGCATCCACTGTTGCGTCTTCCCTGGCTCCGAGTCGTCCCCTTCCTAGGCCTCGCCATCGTCCACCGCCGTGGTGCTCTCGGCGCGGCGTGGTCAACGTGGTTAAGGAACGACTTCCATCGGACATGGACTGTACGTGGAGAGGCTGACAGCTGAGTCCACGGCTGCAGCAAAGAAGTGCCTCCTTATTACGCTCAAAAAATGATTCCTCCACCTGACAGCGGGGACCCACCGGACGGGCCACCATATTTCGCGAAAAAAAGTTCCCCCCTGACTGCTGGGTACATCTTCGCATGCAAGGAAGTGCGTCTGGAAAAAAACGATTCGCCCCCTGACGGCTGGGACCCACTAGCTACATCTTCGCATGCAAGGAAGTGCGTCCGGGCAAAAAAAACGATTCGCCCCCCGACTGCTGGGACCCACCAACTACATCTTCGCACGCAAAGGAAGTTTGTCCGGGTAAAAAAACGATTCTCCCCTCTGACTGCTGGGACCCACCAGCTACATTTTTGCATGCAAGGAAGTGCCTGGCAGTCGGGACCCACCTGGTCGAAGCGTACATAGCGTTGTCATTCTGGTCGCGAACGTGTATGTACATATATACTGGTCAATGTAGAGGCGCACACGTGTCGTAGTAGAGGCGCGTACGTGTCGTAGTAGAGGCGCGCACGTAGCATGTACACGTACGTACAGCGACCAGGGTGCAAGAAAGAAAATACGGCCACGTATGTACATACGGGCGGGTCTCGAACGCCTACTCGAGCATACGTATGGCCAGGGCTCGTGTACATGGCTGGATCGGAACGGAGAAACAGCGTCGTCGTCGTGTTCATGGGGAGGCAACAGAATGCGTCATGTTCATGGGGAGGCAACGGAATGCGTCGTGTTCATCAAGAGGCAACGAAACGCGTGGGAGCCAACTGGCTTGGACGGAACAGGTGATGGAAACGAGGCCTGGCGTACCACAGAACGGAGGAAACAGCCTTGTGTTCGATCAGCCATGTTCGAAACGGGGTCCTGTTGATCGGGAGGGGTGTGGCGTACCGCAAAATGGAGGAAACGGACCTCCTACGGTCGAAACGGGGGTCCTGTTGATCGGGAGGGGTGTGGCGTACCGCAAAACGGATGAAATGGACTTGTGTTGGAGCGCTACGGTCGAAACGGGGGTCCTGTTCATCGGGAGGGGTGTAGCATACCGCAAAACGGGACTCCACGAGATACTGTTCATCTCCACCGTCGACCTCCTCCAGCCTCCACGGGCTACTGTCAACCTCCTCCAGCCTCCACGGGCTCCTGTTCATCCAGCCTCCACCGCGTGCTACTCCACCAGCTACTGTCCAACCACCCCTCCATGGGCACCCCTCCACCATCTACTGTTCAGCTAGCCCTCAACACCACGGGGTCCTGCTCAACCACCCCTCCACGGCCACCCCTCCACCGTCTACTGTTCATCCAACCCTCCACACCACGGGGTCCTGTTCATCCAGAGGCAACGCCACCGCTCACTGTTCATCCAAACCCCCCCGCAATACTCGCTGTTCATCCCAGAGGCAGCATCGATCAGCTTCAGTTAGCAGCAGTAGTGAAGGAATCACTCGATCGGGTTCAGTTAACAGCATCGATCGATCGCTCGGGTTCAGTAACGCATAGCCTGCAGTGCAATCGCTCAGGTTCAGTTAGAGCCCAACGCCTCGCTCGGGTTCAGTTAGAGCCAACGTCTCGCACACACGCGCGTACGTGTACGAGAGAAACGTGCATCGCTCGGCCCCCGACCTCCCACCGTAACCGGCAACTCCCCAAAATTTTCCTCCCCCTCGCTTCTACCACGGTTTTTCCCATCATGGACGGCCCAAAGAATGTCATGTACCTGTGTCTCCGGCCCGCCCAGGACGAAAAGCCCATTTTCTGTCATGATTTTTTGTCATAGAAGTAGGAGCCCACCACATCTATGATGATACCGGGTTTTTTCACAATTATCGTCATAGAAGTGTCATATGTATGACAGAAAAAAAATTCGTTCGGCCCAAAATGTCACGGATGTGTCTTTTTTTGTAGTGAATCCTACCGAGTGATGAGCCAACCTCTCACTCGGGGGCTTAGCTGCGAATCCGTTTCGCCTAAGTTGAAAAGAAAAATCCTACCGAGTGGTGAGCCAGCTTCTCACTGAGAGGTTTAGCTGCGAATCCATTTCGCCTAAGTTTGGAAAATCCTACCGAGTAGTGAGCCAGCCTCTCACTCGGAGGCTTAGCTGCAAATCCGTTTCGCGTAAGTTTGGAAAATCCTACCGAGTGGTGAGCCAGCCTCTCACTCGGAGGCTTAGCTGCAGTCCAGTACTCGCATAAGTGTTAAAAATCCCACCTAGTGGCGAGTCAGCCTCTCACTCGGAGGCTTAGCTGCAGTCCAGTACTCGCCTAAGTGTTAAAAAATCCTATCGAGTGGTGAGCCAGCCTCTCACTCGAAGGCTTAGCTGCAATCCAGTACTCGCCTAAGTTTAAAAGATCCTACCAAGCGGTACGGGTCGGCCATGACCCCACCCCCCCCGGGGCTGCACAGTCAAGAAGAAGGACGAGATTGTGCGAACAATCTTCTCACTCATAGGCTTAGTTGCAGTCCAGTACTCGCCTAAGTATAAAAAATCCTACCGGGTGGTGAGCGATCCTCTCACTCAGGGGCTTAGCTGCAGTCTAGTACTTGCCTAAGTATAAAAAATCCTACCGAGTGGTGAGCGATCCTCTCACTCGGAAGCTTAGCTGCAGTCCAGTACTCTCCTAAGTATAAAAAATCCTACCGAGTGGTGAGCGATCCTCTCACTCGAGGGCTTAGCTACAGTCCCATACTCGCCTAAGTATAAAAAATCCTACCGAGTGGTGAGCGATCCTCTCACTCTGGGATTTAGCTGCAGTCCAGTACTTGCCTAAGCATAAAAAATCCTATCGAGTGGTGAGCAATCCTCTCACTCGGGGGCTTAGCTGCAGTCCAGTACTCTCCTAAGTATAAAAAATCCTACCGAGTGGTGAGTGATCCTCTCATTCAGGGGCTTAGCTGCAGTCCGGTGCTCGCCTAAGTATAAAAAACCCAGCCGAATGGTGCAGGTCGACCACGGCCCCTCCCTCCGGGGCTGCACCGTCAAGAAGAAGGACGAGATTGTGCGCACTACCAAAGGCTCATCCAACGGCTGACGCCAAGGCGATCTGCTTTCAGGAACGTCAAGACCATTCCTGAATGCTTCGCCGATGAGCTGATCCATGCTGCCAAAGGCTCATTCAACAGCTAGTGCCGAGATGAACTGCTTTCAGGAACATCAAGGCCATTGCTAAGTGCCTCGCTAATGAGCTGATCAATGCTGCTCAAGGCTCGTCCAACAGGTCGACTGCGGCCTCTTCCTCAGAAGCTGCATCGAGAATACAAAAAGCAATCCGAGGGAAGAACAAGTTCCGCTTGAAGACAAACACCATATATTCACAGATAAATCCAAAGGTTTCTAACCACATATTAAAAGTACTCGGGCGTCAGGCCCGAAGGAGTTTCAACGATTACAAAATCACTCGGCATTCCCAGGCAAATGAGGGTGAAGCATAATGTTTTTTCAATCACTCGGTGGGAGAAGGGCTGGCTGGATCGCAGAAGCTATCGAGGTCAATGCCACAGCAAGCAGACGACTTCTTAGTATTCACCACCTTGAGGGCCGCCAACTTGTCTTCTCTGGCCTCCTTGCAGTGCACTCGAACCAATGACAGGGCGACATCAGCGCCACAGCAAGCGACTTCTTCCACTCCTGCACTTGACCAGGAATCTGATTGAGTCGAGTCATCAGCGACTCGAGGTCTTGAGAAAGTTCTGCCTGAGGCCAGATTTCAGCGTGCACCCGGGTCATCGCCGCCTTTAGTCGAGCCAGATAGGCCACGGCGCCGTCCAAGCGTGATTCCAACCGCAACAAGTTCATCGCAACGTCATCTTTCATAGGGTAATTGATGGGGTCGAGACCTGTCTCGGCTCGCCCGGTTTCAGCTTCAAAATCCTATCAAAGTTCTGCTCCATCATGAAAAATAGTGAGTCGACAATATTACAACATATTTCAATTGACGATAATTAAGCAGTCGAGCGGCTGTACCTTCAAGCTTCAGAACTAGTTTCGCGGCAAGTTGTCCCAGATAGGACTCTAGCTCGCCTGTCTTGGCTCTGAGGCCTCCAACTTCGTTGGTCAGGTTCTCCTTGTCCTTTTTCAGTTGCTCGACTTCCCGATTGGCTTCCGAGATGGCGGTCTTCCGCTTCGCGTTCTCCTCTTCCAACTTGCCGACTGAAGCCAGCTTCTTGTCCGCAAGTGTTGTCTTCTCACGTGCTTCCTTCTGAGCAGCAGCAAGGTCCTGGTCCTTCTTCTCCAAGGCTTCCTTCATTCTCTCTAAAGAAACAACACTCTTCAGACAAGCCTGAAGTTGGCGGTTTTCACTACGCACATATGCTTGTGTGAAGTCATTCGGTTCAAAGAGACTGAAAGAAAAAATAGTGAAAGACGCGAGCTACTAGGTGGCCAGGAATCGATCGGTTACCTCCCATGATAGCCGTTCTTCTTGAGCAGTCTTGAGGTTCTTCTTCGCGAGTTCAAGATCAAGTTCAACGCTGATGTGCTTCTTCTTCAACTCGGAAAGCCGAGCTCCAAGATCACAAGACCTCTGCAGTCAACAAGAGAGAGATATCAGTTGACAGAAATAAAAGACAATGACAGCGAAAAGTTACTCTAAGACTACTGCCGAATCAAATATTCAACATTAGTCTCGGGGACTACACCCAGTGGGTGCACTTAGTGTGCCCCCACTGGTTTAAATCAACACTCACCATGGTCTCGAGGACTACACCTAGTGGGTGCACTCGGTGTGCCCCCACTGGTCCGGACAGATTACTAAGACTCAACATGAGTCGAGTGAAGTGGAAAATTTCCTAAACTCTAAAAACAGGCACACCCTAGTGGGTGATCGGATATAAAACACATTCAAAAATTCATTCGCAGTTTGCTGACCTTAACGTTGGTCTGCAGGGCGGTGCTGGCGTTATAAGCCACCTAACTGGCCTCGTGCATTGATGCATCTCCAACGTATCTATAATTTTTGATTGCTCCATGCTACTTTATCTACTCTTTTGGACTATATTGCACTTTATTTTCCACTTTTATATTATTTCTGGGACTAACCTATTAACCGGAGGCCCAACCCAGAATTGTTAGTTTTTGCCTATTTCAGTGTTTCGAAGAAACGGAATATCAAACAGAGTCCAAACGGAATGAAACCTTCGGGAACGTGATTTTCCAACCGAACGTGATCCAGGAGACTTGGACCCTACTCCAAGAAGTGCCAGAGGCGGTCACGAGGGTGGAGGGCGCCCCCCTAGGCGTGCCCCCCTACCTCATGGCCCCCCTGACGCTCCATCGACGTGCTCCTTCCTCCTATATATACCTACGTATCCCCGCACGATCAGAACATGAGCCAAAAACCTAATTCCACCGCCGCAACCTTCTGTATCCACGAGATCCCATCTTGGGGCCTGTTCCGGAGCTCCGCCGGAGGGGGCGTCCACCATGGAGGGCTTCTACATCATCACCATAGCCCCTCCGATGAAGTGTGAATAGTTTACTTCAAACCTTCAGGTCCATAGCTAGTTGCTAGATGGCTTCTTCTCTCTTTTTGGATCTCAATACAATGTTCTCCCCCTCTCTTGTGGAGATCTATTCAATGTAATCTTCTTTTTGCAGTGTGTTTGTTGAGACCGATGAATTTTGGGTTTATGATCTAGTATTATCTATGGAAAATATTTGATTCTTCTCTGAATTCTTTTATGTACGATTGAGTTATCTTTGCAAGTCTCTTCGAATTATCCTTTTGGTTTGGCCAACTAGATTGGTAGTTCTTGCAATGGGAGAAGTGCTTAGCTTTGGGTTCAATCTTGCGGTGTCCTTACCCAGTGACAGAAAGGGTTGCAAGGCACATATTGTATTGTTGCCATCGAGGATAACAAGATGGGGTTTTTATCATATTGCATGAATTTATCCCTCTACATCATGTTATCTTGCTTAAGGCGTTACTATGTTTTTAACTTAATACTCTAGATGCATGATGGATAGCGGTCGATGAGTGGAGTAATAGTAGTAGATGCAGAATCGTTTCGATCTACTTGTTTTGGACGTGATGCCTATATACATGATCATTGCCTAGATATACTCATAACTATGCTCAATTCTTTCAATTGCTCAACAGTAATTTGTTCACCCACCGTAGAATACTTATGCTCTTGAGAGAAGCCACTAGTGAAACCTATGGCCCCTGGGTCTATTCTCATCATACCAATCTCTATCACTTTATTTACTTGCTTTGTTTTTACTTTGCCTTTTACTTTTTACTTTGCATCTATCTATCAAAAATACCAAAAATATTATCTCTATCAGATCTCACTCTCGTAAGTGACCGTGAAGGGATTGACAACCCCTAAGCGTTGGTTGCGAGTTGCTATCGTTTTGTGTAGGTACGAGGGACTTGTGCGTGGTCTCCTACTAGATTGATACCTTGGTTCTCAAAAACTGAGGGAAATACTTACGCTACTTTGCTACATCATCCTCTCCTCTTCGGGGAAATCCAACGCAATGCTCAAGAGGTAGCATGCATCACCTTCACCTGCTCCATGACAAGGTTCACCTGGCGAAGAGCCACCCTGGCAACACTTGGCGAATCATGTGGGGTCTGATATGCAGTAAAGAGTGATGGCTCCAAGGCGGCGAAGCAGCTACTGGGTCAGGTGAGTGGAGTTGCACTGGAGTGGCGGTAACCGGAGCAGTCGACCCCGACGAATGATCAGTCGTCAGCGGGATGGCAAATTGACGTTGGTCCGAACCGGATCTCCGGAATGCTCGACCACTGCCTCAAGCGCCGGCGTTGACTGAGGGACTTGAACTTGAAGCTTTCTCTTGCTCGAGCCCCCACCTATCCTCCTCCTCTCCTGTAGAGGCACTTCTTCTTCTTCATCATCAGGAAGCACGATGACTTCTCGCGGAACTGCAGAGAGAGAGAGAAAGATTGGAAATCCAGCCGACTGACAACCCACTCGACAAAATGAAACCTGGTCGAATGGACTTACCAACTCGGGAAGTGGCTGCCTCATCAGTCTCCTTGTCTCCTGGAGCTTTGTCGATATCCATGTCAGTTGCAGCAGAGGTTGGGCTGGAAAGATACATGATCCATTTGGTCGGAACAAAAACTTCAGTCGGCTTAGATAAATGAAAGCAAGACACTCACCCCGAAGCAAGAGGGACGTCCATCTTGATCCGCGGAAACGTCTTCCGAGTATTTGGAGGAGCAACCTTGGGCTGCTTGGCAACCTTCTCTATCGGCTCCAGAGTCGACGTCCGAGTGCGCTTTTCTGTGTGGGTACTTGGAGCCACGTTCTTTCCACGCCCGCCCGCCGGGTCATGGTGTTCCTTGGATCGGCGTTCGGAGCACGGCGGCGAGTCGACTTCCTCCTTGTCGTCCGAGTCGTCGCTCTCCTCCTCCTCATCTTCGTCCGAAGATTCCCATTCACCGCTCTCCTCCGCGCTGGCCTCTCCCTCCTGGTCTTGCTCCAGAGCATGTTCACCGTTGGGCATCAAATACATTTCAGTGAAAACCTACAAGAAAAAAGTCAAGTGAAAGTCAGTCGAGATCAAGTACAGTCAGAATATGTATTCAAAGACAGCCGGAATAAAGAGCATACCTTGTCGGGTTGATTGTCGTCACTAAAGGGGATGACTCGCCTAGCTCCTCTGGGGTTGTCCTGGTTGCCTGTGATGCTCATCAACCACACAGCTACGGTCTTGGGTGGCACTTCCTCTGGATGAACCCGAGCGGATTCGTCGGACCCGGAGTACAGCCACATGGGATGGTCACAGGCCTGAAGAGGCTGGATGTGACGACCGAGGAATACCTCCAGCAGGTCTAGGCCAGTGACACCCTTGTTAATCAGTTGGACCACTTTCTCAACCAACATCTTCGTCTCCACATTCTCAGCAGCTATCACTTTCAGTGGAGAAGGAGTCTGGACACGGTCGAAAGTGAAGTGGGGAAGGCCAGTCGGCTGACCTGGAGTTGGGACGTCCTGGCAGTAGAACCAGGTCAACTGCCAACCTCTAACCAATTCAGGGAGAGTCATCGCAGGGAAAGAACTCCTATGTCTCTTTTGGATACCCAAACCCCCGCACATCTGGATGACATGGGTCTTCGAGTCACTTGTTTTCTCTTTCTTCACCGACTGGGAACGGATGGTGAAGATGTGTTTGAAAAGGCCCCAGTGCGGTCGACACCCCAAAAAGTTTTCACACATCGACACAAACGCGTCAAGGTACGTGATGGTATTGAGAGAAAAATGGTGGAGTTGGGCACCGAAGAAGTTCAGGAAGCCCCGGAAGAAGGGGTGCGGAGGGAGCGAAAAACCATGGTCGACGTGAGTGGCGAGCAGTACACACTCACCCGGTCGAGGCTGCGGCTCCATCTCCCCCTCAGGAAGCCTTGCTGCACCCTTGGCGATCAACTCGGACTCCGCCAGCTCGTCCATGACTTCTTGCCAGAGCGAAGACCGGATCCAATCGCCCTGGATCCAGCCTGGCGGCAGCCCCGCGCGCGATGACGACCTGCGGTTCTGCTTCTTGCCTTTCGCAGCCCCCGTCGCCTTCTTCGCATGCCCCAGCGCTGCTGTCTTGTCTTTCACCATGGCGGCAGAGCGGCGGCGTTGAGATCACAAGAACTGGATGCGATGGAGAAGCAGAGGAAGAAGAAAGAGAAACGGGCATGCATAGTGCAGACGCTTCAGCCCCGTCGCCTTATAAAGGGCTGCTTCCGAGTGGCTGATGCGTGGGACCAGGCGATCCTATCAAATCCCGCAACAGTCGCGCACAACATACATGGAGAAAAAGGCGGTGCGGAAATCGAGGCACTACTATTTATCCGCTCCGCTTACTTCGGCGTGCCCCGTCCCGCGCGCTTCCCCGAAATTTCGTATCCCGTGAAATCCGGGATACACTGTAATCAATCGTGCCAAAGATTCTACACTCCAAGACAACACTCGGCGGATGATGTTATAAGTTCAGTCGGCAACTTTCTGAATGGATCAAGGCGACTGAATCGACGCTGAAGTACCAACGAGAGTCTTCCATCTTGCGAAAAACACTCGCGAGGTGCAAAGCTCAGAACAAGTTCAGCTTCAACCTACTTTCTTCTCGAACCTTAATCCATTCGGGGGCTACTGATGAAGATATAGACCTGGGGTAGGGTCATAGGCCTGACCTATACGTCCTACCCAAGGTCCCTACCGTAGAAGATAAGAAGTCCAAGAGGCAACGAAGAACCCCCCGGCCAAAGGTGTCAAGTGCAATACACTCGACCAATCATATCACTTGGATACCCCTCCTACTTGTTGTCACTCGACCATACAAGGAATCACTCGACCTACCGAAGATCAGAAATCACTCAACGGTCAGGCGTTCACCCCGTAGTCTTTAAGGTCATTAATAGCACTTAAGACTGGCGTTATCAGTAACGCCCCTACTTTATGTACATTAAGCCCCTTGTAATGGAGGACAGCTGGGGTCCTGGCGCACTCTATATAAGCCACCCCCTCCTCTGGTACAAGTGTTCGCACCCTGTGTAACATCACACACATATAATCCAGTCGACCACCTCCGTGCACCGAGACGTAGGGCTATTACTTCCTCTGCGAAGGGCCTGAACTCGTAAACCCTGTGTGTACACCTTCACCATAGCTGGGATCTTGCCTCTCCATACCTACCCCCTTTCTACTGTCAGTCTTAGAACCACGACAGTTGCCCCAAAGTTCAACCCATGGTCTTCTTGTCCGATCACGTTTGATCACAGGGACCATCCGACTAGTATTCGTCATGATGGTTCAGCCGCACTGGTCCTTGACCCTATCATTGACGGATTCCACCTCACACGAGTCCTCATGGATGGTGGCAGCAGCCTGAACCTACTCTATCAGGATACAGTGCGCAAAATGGGCATCGATCCTTGAAGGATCAAACCCACCAAAACAACCTTCAAAGGTGTCATACCAGGGGTGGAGGCCTATTGCACGGGCTCAATCACACTGGAAGTAGTCTTTGGATCTCCGGACAACTTTCAAAGCGAGGAGTTAATCTTCGACATCATCCCCTTCCGCAGTGGCTATCATGCACTGCTCGGATGAACCGCATTTGCTAGATTCAACCCGGTGCCCAATTATGCCTACCTCAAGCTCAAGATGCCAGGACCTCGCGGAGTTATAACAGTCAACGGAAACACAGAGCGCTCCCTCCGTACGGAGGAGCACACTACGGTCCTTGCAGCAGAAGTACAGAGCAGCCTCCTTAGGCAGACCTCCAAGTCGGCAATAAAGCCCCCGGACACCATCAAACGAGTCCTAAGTACTCTACAGCAGGATCATCCGGCCCGTCTAGAGCTCACCTAGCAATTCGGCCTCCACCCTAGTCCCAGTCAAGCGGTGAAATCTGTGTCACGCGTACATAATTACGCACTTAAAATACCATGGGCATAGGCGGAGGCACAGCTATAACGCGGTCCACAATGCGGCTCAACCGCCCCAGGACCCGTATACCTTCACTCTTTTCTTTCAGGTCCCTACCTTCTTGAGGCTCTTCCGATAACCTGATTATTGGACCCATTACGGGACGGAAACACCAAGGAGGCAAGAAGCTTTGACGTACGAGGGAATCCCCAGGTGGTCTCCGATAGTGATCGCTATACCTGTTTTTACATACCCACACGCAGCTCGCTCTTGGTCAGGACATGTCAGATAGTCCTATTTTGCTTATCGCACTACTTGTATGCATACGCCTTGACGTATCATTCAAATAACAATGGAAAATAATGTACAGCGTCAGCTTATTACTACATTTCTTTTTCTTTTTTCTTGACTGTTTATTTATCGCACCCGCACACTCTGGTACTTCAGTTCGCCAGGGGCTTCAATGCACCCTATAGCCCGGCAAGAAAGTCCGAACACTTTTGAGAGTGCGGCACCCCGAACTTATAACATTATATGCATCAGCTCTGAATCATGTCTTGGGTCAATATTTGGGTTGCCCGGGTCCTGTGCTTGCTACCCTATGTTCCGCTATATCGGCTAGGGTAGTAAAAGGATAACTACTACGATTGTGTCCCGGTTCTTCCGGATGAGCACCTCAGTAGAGAAAGCCGAAAACTGACTGTCATGATGCGGCGAGAGCTGGTTGCTATTCGAGAGGTTTCAAATCCTTAAAGATTTTTTCCGCGTCAGGCGAGGAATCAGTCCTTGTCCGATTTAGGCGTGTATAGCACCCCAAGTTCGGCCTTCTGAATACCAGGGGCTACGCCAAAATTTAAAATTATAGAACTTCTATTGCTAAGTGAGGGTGATAAAGTTGTATAGTCCGATTGCCTTGTTCTTTGCGCTAAACACCTCCTTAAAGGACCAAAAATTTGGATAAAGAGTATTTAGATTTATCCCGAACACCCCTGTACTAGTTACATGGGGGCAGAAGCCGATGACTGGCCAACTCTCAGATTTTATAAACGGCCGCACAGAAGGTAAAATTTTAAATCAACAAGTGTTATATTGCGCAAAAGAACTTGTTTCATACTACAGGATAAAATGAGTACATTCACTCAAAGATTACATCCTTGGCACATTGCTCCGCCACAAGGCGGGAGCCCTTCAAGACACTATCATAATACTTTTTGGGCCGGCGGTGCTCCTTGCCCTTCGGTGTCCCCTCCATCATCAGCTTCTCAGTATCCATCTTCGCCCAACGCACTTTTGCGCGGGCGAAGGCCATCCGCGCACCTTCAATGCAAACTGACCGCTTTATGACTTCAAGCTGCGGGCAGGCACTCACAAGCCGCTTTAGAAGGCCGAAGTAGCTGCTGGGCAGAGGCTCGGCAGGCCACAGCCGGACTATGAGGTCCTTCATGGCAAGTTTGGCCGCCTTGTGCAGTTTGACCAGTTGCTTCAGCTGGTCGCTCAAGGGCATCCGATGTTTGGTCCCAGTAACTGAGACCAGAACAACTTCTCCGTCGAGCTCCCTTCTTCGGCTCGGTAAAACTCTGCGGCATCAGATATGCTGCGTAGTAGATCTCCAAATTCGGGTAAGTAAAAGGAAAGTCACCTTCACATGCTTGCTTTGCATAATGAATGCCATACCTGCCGCAATCTTCTTGGTCGCCTGAACCTCCTGGAGGGCCTTTTGGGCTTCGGCTTTGGCATCTCTTGCTCCCTGGTGGGCCTTAGCAAGCTCGGACTCTTGAGTCTTAGAGTCACGCTCCAAGGACTTGTATTTTTGGACGAAATCCTAGAGCTCTTGCTGGACCTCGTTGACCCGGGCCTCTTGCTTCCCGCGCTCGGCACGTTCCTTGGCCACTTTGTCTTCAGACTCGGTTAGCGCCTTCTTAAGGGCCGGTCGTGGCCCCTATTAAAGTTCCTGACGCTACCATTAGCAAAAACCATTTTTCCTTTATAAACATACAGACGGGGTATCACGTACCTTGATTTTACTCGAGCTGCCTCTTCACGAGGCCGAGCTCTTCCTCGGTCCGCTCCAAGTCCCGCTTTAGTCCGAAGACCTCCGTAGTACGAGCGGTAGCGGCCAGCAGTGACACCTCCTTATTCACATAGACATCTTCTGTTAGACTCCTGCGAATGTCATTTGATCCTCTGTTCGGCTTCTCTTTCTGAACACCAAACCGAGCATCAGGGGCTACTGTCGATACTGTGATATTCCCTTACAATTTTACTACTTACCTCAAAGCCTGTTAGGAGGCTAGGGCAGGCTTCGGTCAATCCGCTTTTGGCGGACCGGACCTTCTCAATCACCGTACTCATAAGAGTACGATGTTCTTCATCAATAGAAGCGCCACGAAGCGCTTCCAACAAGTTGTCCAATGCCTCTGGATAGACAGAGGTCATCGGTACAGGCGGCTCGCCTCCCTTAGAGAGAGGCTGCCGGCCTGAATCCAGAACCACTTGGGTTTCCGGAGCCGTATTCAGCTGGGGGCCAATCTTGCGGCGGCCCCCCATTATTTGAGTCCATGCCCCCCCCATGTGCCCGGCGACTGGGATTTCGCCTTGGGGCATCTCTGGAACTGTCTCCCCTTGGCCCGGTGTCCTTTGAGACAACACCTCGGTGTCGTCCGCAGGCCTAGGGGAGGAGGCTGTCGGGAGAGAATCGCTGTTCATCACTGACGGACCCGGGGACCCCTTCGAAGAGGATACATCAATGTGGGAGTTGGCCGGACTGCAGGTGCATGTTAGACATAATAAGAAGCGCTAGAGCATACATACCGAAAGTACTATTATGTCCGGATACTTACGACTTAGCCAGGGGCTTGACCCTGGGCTCCCACTCCTCGTCACTGTAGGTGGCGGCGGTGGAGTGGTCCGGAAGTAAGGGTTTTCCCTTCTTGTACACCTCGGCCTCCCCATGCGGGGCGGCCTTTCTCTTCTCCCCCCCCCCGATGGGGGGAAGGAGGGATTTCTTCCTCCTCATCCTCGTCTTCGGAGGAGGAGGGCATCTCGACATCGTCGGACGCTATGTCCAACGTAACCTTGCGCCGGAGACCTTATCTAGTCCTAGCGGTCTTCTTCTTGGTCTTCTTCTCCGGCACCTCATAGGGCGCCGGAAACAGCATCTTCGTTAGAAGAGACGATTCTAGATCTTTAGGCAGCGGAGCTGGACAGTCAATCCGCTCCGCTATCGCAACCCAGTCCTGTTAAATCGGCATGGAGGCTTAGGTTCCTCCCACGAATATGCTGGTAAAAGGCACATCTTGCAAAATATAAAAACTTACCGGATTGGCTGGGCGCTTTGCGCTGAGTCCGCGATCTTCGGTTATGGGCGGTGGTACCTCGGTGGCCTTCAACAGCACCTTCCAGACGTCTTCGTGCGCCGTGTCAAAGAGCTCTTGCAGCGTCTGGTGTTCAGCCGGGCCGAACTCCCACAGATTGCAAACCCGTCTCTGGCACGGAAGGATCCGGCGGAGGAGCATAACCTGGACTACGTTGACGAGCTTGATTTTTTTGCTTATCATATTCTGGACACAGGTCTGAAGTCCGGTCAGCTCCACCGCTGAGCCCCAGGCTAATCCCTTCTCTTTCTAGGAGGTGAGCCGCGTGGGGACGCCGGATCGAAATTTGGGGGCCGCCACCCAGTTGGTGTCGCGCGGTTCGGTGATGTAGAACCACCCCGACTGCCACCCCTTCATGGTATCCACAAAGGAGCCTTCGGGCCAGGTGACATCGGGCATCTTGCCCACCATGGCGTCCCCGCACTCCGCTTGCTGGCCGCCCACCACCTTTGGCTTCATGTTGAAGGTCTTCAGCGATAGGCCAAAGTGGGGCGTAATGCAGAGGAAGGCCTCGCACACGACAATGAACACCGAGATGTTGAGGATGAAATTGGGGGCCAGATCATGGAAATCCAGCCTGTAGTAGAACTTTAGTCCGCGGACGAACGGGTGGAGGGGGAGTCCCAGCCCGCGGACAGAGTGAGAGAGGAATACTACCCTCTCCTGGGGTTTCGGGGTGGGGATTATTTGCCCTTCGACCAGAACCCGGTGCGCGATGTTTGCGGACAGGTATCCAGCCTCCCGAAGCTTCATGATATCCTCCTCTGTGACGGAGGAGGCCATCCACTTGCCTCCCGCTCCGGACATATTCGGAATGACTTTGTGGAGAAGGTGAAATCTTGGGCGCTGGAGCTCAAGCAAGGGAGAATGGATGAGCAGAGGAAGAAGAAGGCGTGGGTGAAAAAAGGGAGTCCTTATCTCCTTATAAAGGCAGCGGGGATCCTGCGCCTCCCCACTTGCCCTGTAAACTCGCTTGTTCCGCAAGCACCGTTTTGATGGCGTGGTTGGGTTACCCACACCCGTATTGGTGAGTATCCCGTGATAAGGGGGACACGATCTCTGCTTCGACAAGACGTGCCAATAAAACTGCCTCGCAAGATGTGCAGTAGCAGGTTGATAAAAACGGTCCGCGTAATGACCGGGCCGCGGCATGATGTTATGCTATGAAAAAGTTGTTAGCAGATTAGACTCGTGGAATATTATACTCTCTACGGTGGTATGTGGAATTTGTTTTGCAGAGCCGGACATGATTCTTGTGTTCAAGATCTACTTTGGAGTATTCGGAGAAGGAACCCTCCTTGCAATATCAAAGACAAACTGCGCGCCGGACTCATCATCATTGAAGCCTGGTTCAGGGGCTACTGAGGGAGTCCTGAATTAGGGGGTCCTCGGACAGCCGGACTATACACTTATGCCGAACTGTTGGACTATGAAGATACAAGATTGAAGACTTTGTCCCATGTCCGGGTGGGACTCTCCTTTGCGTGGAAGGCAAGCTTGGCAATTCGAATATGTAGATTCCCTTCTCTGTAACCGACTCTGTGTAACACTAGCCCCCTCAGGTGTCTATATAAACCGGAGGGTTTAGTCCATAGGACAAGAACAATCATAATCATAGGCTAGCTTCTAGGGTTTAGCCTCTACGATCTAGTGGTAGATCAACTCTTGTAATACTCATATCATTAATATCAATCAAGCAGGAAGTAGGGTATTACCTCCATCGAGAGGGCCCGAACCTAGGTAAACATTGTGTCACCAGCCTCCTGTTACCATTAGCCTTAGACGCACAGTTCGGGACCCCCTGCTCGAGATCTGCCGGTTTTGACACCGACGCTTGTCACCATGGAAAATAATCCTTTGAGGGGCTTGTTCGGGGTATCTTCACCTCGACCGGAAGAGCATAGAGTTGCTCGTCAACCTAATGCACCTATCAAAGTACTTATTATGAAATTCCTTTGGGTATGATAGAGAAACTGCTAGCTAATCCTTATGCAGGAGATGGAACATTACATCCTGATATGCACCTAATCTATGTGGATGAAGTTTGTGGATTATTTAAGCTTGCAGGTATTCCCGAGGATGTTGTCAAGAAGAAGGTCTTCCCTTTATCTTTGAAGGGAAAGGCATTGACATGGTTTAGGCTATGTGATCATATTGGATCATGGAACTACAACCGATTGAAATTGGAATTTCATCAGAAGTTTTATCATATGCATCTGGTTCATCATGATCGGAATTATATATATAATTTTTGGCCTCGTGAAGGAGAAAGTATCGCTCAAGCTTGGGGGAGGCTTAAGTCAATGTTATATTCATGCCCCAATCATGAGATCTCAAGAGAAATTATTATTGAAAAAATTTATGCTCGGCTTTCTCATAATGATCGATCCATGCTCGATACTTCTTCTACTGGTTCTTTTATGAAGAAGACTATTGAATCCAAATGGGATTTATTGGAAAGAATTAAATGCAACTCTGAAGATTGGGAACTCGATGAAGGTAATGAGTCAGGTATAAACCTTAAGTTTGATTGTGTTAAATCTTTTATGAATACTGATGCCTTTCGTGATTTTAGCACTAAATTGTAATGACCCGACCTCAAACGGTCAAGCCTCTGTGTATCTGTGCCATCCCTGGATCAGTATGCTGGCAATCACAGTACGTCAATGTATATATTAAAGTGCAATCACATGTATAAATAACGTAAAACTGATATATACCTCATAAGTCTCAGCGGGAACAAACAATCAGGTGTGGAGTCCCATCAACGCCATCGGCAGGTTGAGTGTAGACCGTAACCCTGTATCATAACTCTTACTCGCCGAACAAAAATCTGCAACATGATATGTTGCAGTCGTGTTGGTCAGTACATTGAATGTACCTGCAAGATCACTACAAGAAAAGCCGATGATAAAACTATACTATATGCAATATGGCGTGGTGGCTCTGTGTCTCAGTTTTGTTTGCATAAAAGCTGCTTTATTTTCCCTACATCAAAGGATATAACCGGAGTCTGCACTATAGAGTTTTCTATCATGACAAGGTTCCGCCCACCAATGTCTCATAGCCCAAATCATCATAAGTTGCCCACAATTAAGTTTTGGATCCGTTGTTGAGAGTTTCGAGATAGATCCAAGTCTAGATGCTCAAATTGTCCGTAACCAGGGACACGACTAATCGATTAGGTTTTAACCCTCTGCAAAGGTTTGTACACTTTACCCACAAGATTCTATCCCCCTTTTTATGTTCTCGCACTTCAGGGTGTTTGAGAACAAGACGACCGAAACATGGTCTTCCGAAGAGTTCCACTGACCACTGTCCGGTGCTCATCCAATCCTACCATAGTTCTACATCTGCTAGCACCGTCCCAGCCAGAGTCACAACTAAGGTCAACCAAGCCAGATCCCGTAGTGACTTGCGGTTGCACAGGTAAGCTTCCGGGCATGAAGTATTCTTCTGTCTCTTTGAGTATGGGTGAAGCTTCTGCAAAATGTCATGGAGCTTCTCCATGCATCCCGGCAATCCACTAGTTTCTCCAGGATGCCCGTCAACCGTCCTTCACCCAGTAGTGTGTATTGAATTCTTGTCTCGAGTCTTGAAGTCTTGGCCTTGAAGATGCAGTCCTTGCAGATTCCATCATGGAATTCTTGTCATTGACGTAGAGTCCTCCTTCTTCACCCCACTCTCATGCACTCATACCAAACCCCGTCTACTATGGCGTAGCATTAAAACTATATAACATCCCGGGCTAGTAATGGGGAGATGGGTTCCTACCTCATGCATTCTAATCAACTACAAGATTCCATAACACTACTGGAGGGATTGTTCAAAGGGTGCTACTACATGCAAATAAAACATAGATATGAAAAACATGGTCAAAGTGAACTTGCCTGGTATTACTTGATGAAGATATAACGCTCTCAGAGAACTTGATAGAACCATTCGTCACACTCTGAAGAAAATCAATACAAGTCAAACATAGCATTCACATAAGCAAACATCCTAGAAAACAATTCTAGCACTCAAAAAAATAATCAAAACAACAAAGAAACTCGATAATAAAACTCAAAAAGAATTCCAAAGAAACTTCAAATAAAACTACAATGAAAAACTACTAACGAAAGTCTATGACTTTGCTACAACATCTAATATAGTTTTGCCCTAAGTAAAAACTTAACAGAAATTAAAACACTAAACTAATAATTTAACAGAAAATAAAAAGTAAAACAACTAAGTTAATAAAAAGTATTTTTTATAAAATTTTATTTGCAAAAAGAAACAAATAAAAAGCTTTTACGAAACTCTAACTATGACATATACAAGTTTTCATACAAAACTAAATAAAATATATTTTTTATATAAAATAAATTTTGTCTACTGTAGTCTAACAAGAATATAAAACAAATTGTCAAAAGTGACAAAAAGAAATAAGTTCAAACTAATAAAAAAAATAAAGAAAAGACTAAAACAAAACTATAAGTAAAACGGTACTGTTTTGCAAAAAACCTAATTTAAAATAAACTAAAAATAAAGAACTAAATGATACTGGATAGGCAAAACAGTAACAAAACCGTAGCAAAAAGAATCAATCAAAAATACTTTGTAAAACTCAAAATATGACCAAATTAGTGATTTGAATAAATTTTATCAATTTCAAATTTAAACTACTCAAATTTTAAAACTAATTATAAAAAAAAAAATATCAACAAATTTGTGACCCAATGCAAAAAGAATCACTCAATTTGGATCTAAAACGTAAAAGTTATTAACAATCTAAAACAGAAACTATTTCTGAAAATAAAACAGAAACGAAAATAAACTAAAAAAACAAACGGGTAGGTGCTACACGTCGGGTTGCTACTGGTCCTACGGAGTGTGCGTTCGGTAACTAAAGGACGCTTGGCCGAAACTTAACAAAAACGTGTGCGCGCGATAAATAACAGAAAACAGATCGGCTGATCCGGTTTGACTTAACTCAAGAAAAGAAAAAACGATCTAAAAAATAAAAACCTACCCCTACATTACTTCTAATCTGGGTCGTCTATTCCAGATCGGACAGAGGGAGGGCAGCCAGACTTACAGCGGTGGTGGCCGTAAGTGAAGCGGCTCGGAGATGATGCAGGCGAGGCCTCCGATGGTCGGCAGTGAGGTTGGAGGGCACGGGTGGATGAAGCACTCGACGGTGGTCCCAGCGATGGTTGTGGCGTCGTCGATGGCGGTCGGAGTTGACCGGCGGCAAGCTCGGGGTGGAAGTGCCTTCGGTGGTTGTCGTTGACGGCACTGCGGTGGGTGTGGGGCTCGGGCGAGCACACGGGGAGACATGGGCGAGCGAGGGGAGGTCGATGGTGGGTTCGGAAGGCGTCGAGGTAGATGGAGTGGAGCAGGGCGGCAGCAATGGCGCGATGGTAGAGGCGGAGCTGCGGCTAGGAATTGTCGATGATGGAAAGTGTCGAGGTTGGGGCTTAGGGGTGGAGACGGATGAGGGGGAGCAGTATTTATAGGGGGAAGGGTTTTGCATGGAGGAAGGGGCAAATTGGGGAAGAAAATCCCGAAGGATTCGGGATTCCGGCGGCGGTCGAGGCGCTGTGGCGCATCGTTGCGTGCAGAGGAAGAAGAAACAACAGGCCCCACGCGTCAGTGGGCGCTGGAGCGAGGCGAGCAGGTGGGTGACCGAGGCGGAAGCGCTACGGGGAGGGGAGATGGCCGTGGGCCGATTCGGCAAGGTGAGCCGGCGGCGAGCGCCTGGGGCATGTGGGCTTCGGCCAAAAGGTTTTTTCTTTTCTTTTTAACACACAGAAAGGAAAAACACAAAACATACTTAAAAATATGCATAGGCATATAATATATCAAAATTTTCAGAATAAAAATTCCTAAAACATGAATATATTTTCATGGCCAAATAAAATCAACAAAAATTTAAATAAAGCAAACAGTGCTACTGTTGCAATAAAACCCAATAAAAACATTTAAAAAACAAAATGATTTCAAATTTATTTTTCTCCATTTTTCTATTGTAGGGAATCGTTTTACCCTATTTTCCATATAATATATTTTTGGAGAAAAATAATTTGAATAAAAACCAAATAACTAAAATACCTTCAAAGGAACTTTCAATTTGTTTCTTTGAAAATTCCAACTCATATTTCATATAATTTACAGAAGTCATTTTATCTTCTCTTATGAAAATCATCGAGTTGCATAAAGTTTCTGAATTTGAAATATTTCCAAATGGAATTCAAATCTTTTCAAAAAACCCTTTTGATTTCAAATGGAAGAAGTCATGTCATCTTCACTCTAGGGTTTTGTGTTGAAATCAATTTGAATTCATTGAGATAAAATGCAAGGATGAAAGTTCGGGAAAGTCATTTCATTCCCTCTCATGAAACTTTCAAAAGTTTCAAATTTCACTCACTTTCAGTCAATCAATCAAACAAACAATCATATTTACTTAGTTAATATAACATTCCAAAATTTAGAATTTTGGGATGTTACATAAATATGGACTTCACTGTGAGATAGTAGCTTCTTTTGTGAATCATTTGCTACTCATGTTGATCTCCCTAAGGAGAACTAGTTTAAATACCACCCTCCCATTGAAGTTAAAGTAGTAGAACCTATTAAAGTTGAAGAATAAACTAATACTTATAATGTTGATCCTATTGTTCCTACTGCTTATTTTGAGAAACCACCCTTCCCTGTTAGAATAAAGGATCATGCTAAAGCTTAAACTGTGGTTCGTAAGAGTTATACTAGAACACCTACACCCCTGAACAAATTAAAGTTGAACCTAGTATTGCTATGGTTAATGATCTCTTGGTTGATAATATTGATGGGCATGTTATTTATTTCTGTGATGAAGCTGCTAGGACTGCTAAACCCGATACTAAAGATAAACATGGACTTGTTGTTGGCATGGTTGTTGTTTCTATTAAAATAGGAGATCATTGTTATCATGGCTTATGTGATGTGGGTGCTAGTTTGAGTGCAATACCTTATACCTTATACCAAGAAATTATGAATGATATTGCACCTGCTGAGATAGAAGATATTGATGTTACTATTAAGCTCGCCAATAGAGATACTATATCACCCATTTGGGATTGTTAGAGATGTTGAAGTCTTGTGTGGGACAATTAAATACCCTACTGATTTTCTTGTTCTTGGTTCCCCACAAGATGATTTTTGTCCCATCATATTTGGTAGACCTTTCTTGAATACTGTTAATGCTAAGATAGACTGCGAGAAAGATATTGTTACTGTTGGTTTAGGGGATATATCTCATGATTTTAATTTCTACAAATTTCATAGACAACCCCATGATAAAGAATTGCCTAGTAAGGATGAAATTATTGGTATTGCTTCTATTATTGTGCCTCCTACTGATCCTTTAGAACAATATTTGCTAGACCATGAAAATGATATGTTTATGAATGAAAGAAGGGAAATAGATGACATATTATTTAATCAAGGACCTCTTTTGAAACACAATTTGCCTGTTGAAATCCTTGGGGATGCTCCTCCACCCAAGGGTGATCCTGTGTTTGAACTTAAACAATTACCTGACACTTTGAAATATGCTTATCTTGATGAAAAGAAGATATATCCTATTATTATTAGTGCTAACCTTTCAGAGCATGAAGAAAAGAAGTTATTGAAAACTCTGAAGAAGCACCGTGCCGCTATTGGATATACTCTTGATGATCTTAAGGGCATTACTCCCACTCTATGTTAGCACAAAATTAATTTGGAGACTGATGCTAAAACAGTTGTTGATCATCAACGATGGTTAAATCCTAAGATGAAAGAAGTGGTAAGAAATGAAATACTAAATCTTTTGGAGGCAGGTATAATTTATCCTATTGCTAATAGTAAGTGGGTAAGTCCCGTTCATTGTGTCCCTAAGAAGGGAGGTATTATTGTTGTTCCTAATGATAAGAATGAATTGATCCCACAAAGAATTGTTACAGGTTATAGAATGGTAATTGATTTCTACAAATTAAATAAAGCTACTAGAAAAGATCATTAACCTCTACCTTTTATTGATCAAATGCTAGAAAGACTATCCAAACATACACATTTTTGCTTTCTAGATGGTTATTCTGGTTTCTCTCAAATACATGTGTCAAAGGATGATTAGCAAAAGACCACTTTTACTTGCCCTTTTGGTACTTCTGCTTATAGACGTATGCCTTTTGGTTTATGCAATGCACATGCTACCTTTCAAAGATGTGTGACTGCTATATTCTCTTACTTTTGTGAAAATATTGTTGAGGTTTTCATGGATGATTTTTCCGTTTACGGAACTTATTTTGATGATTTCCAGCAACCTTGATCGAGTCTTGCAGAGATGTGAAGAAACTAATTTCATCTTGAATTGGGAGAAGTGCCACTTTATGGTTAATGAAGATATTTTCTTGGGGCATAAAATCTCTGAAAGAGGTATTGAAGTTGATAAAGCTAAAGTCGATGCTATTGAAAAAATGCCGTGTCCTAAAGATATCAAAGGTATAAGAAGTTTCCTTGGTCATGCTAGTTTCTATAGGAGGTTTACTAAAGACTTCTCTAAAATTTCTAGGCCTCTCACTAATCTCTTGCAAAAATATGTTCCTTTTGTTTTTGATGATGATTGTGTAGAAGCATTTTAAATACTTAAGAAGGCCTTGATTTTCACACCTATTGTTCAACCGCCTGATTGGAATTTACCCTTTGAAATTATGTGCAATACTAGTGATTATGCTATTGGTGATGTTCTATGGCAAAGAGTTGATAAGAAATTGAATGTTATACAGTATGCTAGTAAAACTCTAGACAGTGCCCAGAGAAATTATTCTACTACTGAAAAAGAATTTTTAGTAGTTGTTTTTGCTTGTGATAAGTTCAGATCTTATATTGTTGATTCCAAAGTAACGGTTTCACACTGATCATGCTGCTATTAAATATCTTATGGAAAAGAAAGATGTTAAACCTAGACTTATTAGATGGGTTCTCTTGCTACAAGAATTTGATTTGCATATTATTGATAAAAAGGTAGCTGAGAACCCCGTTGCAGACATGTTGTCTAGGTTAGAAAAGGTTCTTGATGACCCACTGCCTATTGATGATAGCTTTCCTGATGAACAATTAGCTGTCATAAATGTTTCTCGTAATACTCCATGGTATGTTGATTATGCTAATTACATTGTTGCTAAATTTATACCACCTAGTTTCACATACTAGCAAAAGAAAAAGTTTTTCTGTGATTTAAGACATTACTTTTCGGATGACCCACACCTTTATAAAGAAGGACTAGATGATGTTATTAGATGTTGTGTACCATAGGATGTACAAGAACAGATCCTATACAAGTGTCACTCTGAGGCTTACAGAGGACACCACGCTAGAGATAGAACTGCACATAAGGTATTGCAATCCGATTTTTATTGGCCCACTCTCTTCAAGGATGCTTGTAAGTTTGTCTTTTCTTGTGATGAATGCCAAAGAATTGGTAATATTAGTAGACGTTAGGAAATGCCTATGAATTATTCACTTGTTATTGAACCATTTGATGTCTGGGGCTTTGATTATATGGGACCTTTTCTTTCCTCTAATGGGTATACACATATTCTAGTTGTTGTTGATTATGTTACTAAGTGGGTAGAAGCTATTCCAACTAGTAGTGATGATCATAACACCTCTATTAAGATGCTTAAAGAAATTATTTTTTCGAGGTTTTGAGTCCCTAGATATTTAATGACTGATGGTGGTTCACATTTTATTTATGGTGCTTTTCGTAAAATGCTTGCTAAGTATGATGTTAACCATTGAATTGCATCTCCATATCATCCTCAGTCTAGTGGTCAAGTAGATTGAGTAATAGAGAGATTCAATTGATTTTGCAAAGGACTGTTAATAGATCTAGAACGAATTGGTCTAAGAAACTTGATGATGCATTATGGGCTTATAGAACTGCTTATAAAAACCCTATGGGTATGTCTCCATATAAAATGGTTTATGGAAAGGATTGTCACTTACCTCTTGAATTAGAACATAAAGCTTATTGGGCAATCAAAGAGCTCAACTATGATTTCAAACTTCCCGGTGAGAAGAGGTTATTTGACATAAGCTCGCTTGATGAATGGAGAACCCAAGCCTATGAGAATGCCAAGTTGTTTAAAGAAAAAGTTAAAAGATGGCATGACAAAAGGATACAAAAGCGTGAGTTTAATGTAGGTGATCATGCTTTGCTATACAACTCTCCTTTAAGTTTTTTTGCAGGAAAGCTTCTCTCTAAATGGGAAGGTCCTTACATTATCGAGGAGGTCTATCGTTCAGGTGCCATCAAAATCAACAATGCCGAAGGCACAAGTCCGAAGGTGGTAAAGGGTCAAAGAATCAAACATTATATCTCAGGTACTCCCATAAATGTTGAAACCAATATAATTAATACCCTAACACCGAAGGAGTACATAAGGGATACCTTCCGGAATGTTTCAGACTCCAAACAGGAATAGGTATGTGGTATGGTAAGTAAACCAACTCCAAAATCATTCTAATAGCATTTTTTCTCCGTTTTGGAATTTTAAAAAATTAGGAAAATTAAAAGTAGTCCGAAAGAGACACGAGGAGACCACAAGGGTGGAGGGCACGCCCCCTGCCTTGTGGCCACCTTGTGTGCCCCTCGGACTCCATTTTCTTGCACAATACATATTTTTCTCGGTAAAAAATCATTATATAATCTCCCGAAGCTTTTTACCACCGTACCACGACAAAATACCCTGTTTTCGTTTTGAGCTGTTTTCTGCCGGAGTTTTCAAGACCAGGCATCATGTCGTCCCCCTCCTCCAACAACGCGGGTGACAATGCTTGGCTGATGAAGATAGAGATGAAGAGAGAAGAACTTCGGGAAACTAACGAGGATGATAAGACCAAAAAGGTCATTGGAGATCAAGCTCCGACAACAGAAGAAGAAGACATCCTTCAACCTTACTACAATCATCTTACCCCTACTGAAATTGAAGCTTTCAAGATCATTGAAATAGTTCGTGTGCAAAATAAATATCTCACTCGTGAAAATATTCTGTTGCAAGAGCATATCACCGCACTTCATGGCATTATTTGTAAATTGGAGCATCTCCTACGCTCGATGTGTGGCACTACTTCATCAACAACTCCATCATCACCACCCCTGAAGGAAGAGACATAAATACATGGGTATAGGCACTCCCCTTGGCAACTACCAAGCTTGGGGAGGTGCCCCGGTATCGTATCACCATCACACCTCTATCTTTATCGTTTTTCTTAGTTCAATCCTTTTGGTTATCTCTTGATCTAGTAGAGTAAAGTTTTAGTATGATCTAGCTTTGAGTTTTGTTTTGATCTCTATCAATGTAATCGAGTCCATGAGTTATATATAATAAAGAGTAGTTTTGAGTTGAGGGCTTTGCTATCTTGCTATGATCTTGAGGGAATTAAAGAAAGAATAAAAAGAAATAAAAAGATCATATATTGATCTTATGGAGAGTAATGACTTTACATATAAAGAGTATGATGAATAAAAGTTGTTGAGAGTTGACAAACATAGTTTTGGTCATTGCTATAATTAATAGGAAGTAATAAAGAGAGGTTTTACATATAAATATACTGACATCTTTTGTGATTTTGAGCACTCATTAAAATATGATATGCTAAAAAGTTGATGTTGGACAAGGAAGACAACATAATGGGTTATGTTTTCTTACATCCGAATAGAAGTTATATTGTCACGAATCATCCAACATGTTGAGCTTGCCTGTCCCTCTCATGCTAGCCAAATTCTTTGCACCAAGGAGAGATACTACTTGTGCATCCAAGCATCCCTAAACCCAGTTTTGCCATGAGAGTCTACCATACCTACCTATGAATTGAGTAAGATCCTTCAAGTAAGTTGTCATTGGTGCAAGCAATAAAAAATTGCTCTCTAAATATGTATGATCTATTAGTGTGAAGAAAAAATACGAACTTGTGATATGGAATAAATAAAAGCAATGGACTGCATAATAAAGTTCTTTATCACAAGTGGCAATATAAATTGGCGTTCTTTTGCATTAAGATTTTGTGCATCCAACCATAAAAGCACATGACAACCTCTGCTTCCCTCTTCAAAGGGCCTATCTTTTATTTTTACCTTCGACCCTTATACAAGAGACATGGTGATCTTCACCTTTCCTTTTTACACTTTTTCCTTTGCCAAGCACTATGTGTTGGAGAGATCCATACATATATAGGGTGTGTCTATTATGATAACACCCCTTAAGACCTTATTCTGCTAACGCCCATGCAAACATGCAAGGAACCGCGCTAAAAAAACAACCGATGTGCCCACTTCTGCTCGATCCCAATCCCCACCCCCTCCCACCCCACCACAACCGCACGAACCTCCCCGATCCACTCCCCCCTTCTTCAACCTCCTCACCGCGGCGTCACCACCCATCCACTCCCCTGCTTCCCCCCACACCACCGTCGCACCACCACCTTACCCGCTTCCCCCACGCCACCTCCCACCGCACCTTCTGCGGGGCGCCTCCCCACCCCCGATCCATCTTCTTTCCCCCGCCGACGCTGCACCTCTCTTCCCTGATCCACCGTATGCTTGGCACCGCCCTACCCCTAGTCGGCTATCCATCCACCCACCGGCGACCTAGGCTTGCGCCACACAGGGCCTGCATCGTCCGCGTGTAGGACCTCGAAGTATGTCTAGAGGGGGGTGATTAGACTACTTGACCAATTAAAAACTTAACCTTTTCCCAATTTTAGAGTTTGGCAGATTTTAACTATCTTAGGACAAGTCAAGCAATCATCACACAATTCAAGCAAGCATGCAAAGAGTATATAGGCAGCGGAAATTAAAGCATGCAACTTGCAAGAAAGTAAAGGGAAGGGTTTGGAGGATTCAAACACAATTGGATACATGGATGTTTTTGGCGTGGTTCCGATAGGTGGTGCTATCGTACATCCACGTTGATGGAGACTTCAACCCATGAAGGGTAACGGTTGCGCGAGTCCACGGAGGGCTCCACCCACGAAGGGTCCACGAAGAAGCAACCTTGTCTATCCCACCATGGCCGTCGCCCACGAAGGAATTGCCTCACTAGCGGTAGATCTTCACAAAGTAGGCGATCTCCTTGCCCTTACAAACTCCTTGGTTCAACTCCACAATCTTGTCGGAGGCTCCCAAGTGACACCTAGCCAATCTAGGAGACACCACTCTCCAAGAAGTAACAAATGGTGCGTTGATGATGAACTCCTTGCTCTTGTGCTTCAAATGATAGTCTCCCCAACACTCAACTCTCTCTCATAGGTTTTGGATCTGGTGGAAAGAAGATTTGAGTGGAAAGCAACTTGGGGAAGGCTAGAGATCAAGATTCATATGGTAGGAATGGAATATCTTGGCCTGAACACATGAGTAGGTGGTTCTCTCTTAGAAATGGTAAGTTGGAAGTGTAGGTTTGTTCTGATGGCTCTCTTCACGAATGAAGAGGAGGTGGAGGGGTATATATAGCCTCCACACAAAATCTAACCGTTACACACAATTTACCAAACACGGTGGGACCGAATCATCAAACTCGGTCGGACCGATTCAGAAAACCTAGTGACCGTTAGGATTTTCGGTGGGACCGAAGTGCAACTCGGTAAGACCGATATGGTTAGGGTTAGGGCATAACGTAATCTCGGTAAGACCGATTACACAAACTCGGTGAGACCGATTTTGGTAATTAGCTAACCAGAGAGTTGGTCAGGTAAACTCGGTTGGACCGATTTTTGCTCTTTTCAGTGAGACCGAAATGTTAGAAAAGGGAAACAGAGAGTTTACATTTTAATCTCGGTGGGAGCGATCGCTCACTTCGGTTAGACCGAAACGTTACGAAGTGAAATAGAGAGATTACAATCCCATCTCGGTGAGACCGAGATCCCTATCGGTAGGACCGATTTGCCTAGGGTTTGTGGCAGTGGCTATGACATTAGAACTCGGTGGCGCAAGATAGAAAGAATCGGTGTGACCGATTTTGGCTTTAGGTTTAGGTCATTTGTGGATGTGGGAAGGTAGTTGAGGGTTTTTGGAGCATATTACCAAGCACATGAAGCAAGAGGCTCATTAAGCAACACCTCATCCCTCCTTGATAGTAATGGCTTTTCCTATAGACTCAATGTGATCTTGGATCACTAAAATGTAAAATTAAGAGTCTTGAGCTTTTGAGCTTGAGCCAATCCTTTGTCATTAGTATTTTGAGGGATCCACTTTCATCATCCATGCCATGCCATTCATTGAGCTTTCCTGAAATAATAGTCTTGGAATAGCATTAGCTCAATGAGCTATATGTTGTTATGAATTACCAAAACCACCTAGGGATAGTTGCACTTTCAATCTCCCCCTTTTTGGTAATTGATGACAACATATAGATCAAAGCTTCGACAAATGATAATAAGATTGAAAAACATCGTCGCTTTGAGAAGTATGTGATAAGCAAGAGCTCCCCCTAAATTTGTGCATAGTTTAAGATTTGCTTTGGACTGCAAATGCACAAGGAATTAGGCTCATGGGTTACTATTCCATGTCACATACATCTTGGTGGAGCGCTCAAAATGATAAAGATTAAATACATGCACTCATCACCAAGCAAAGTGAATGATCACATATGGATAGATAAGATAATATCATCAAACATGCATAAGTGTAGCTTATGATCAAACACATGATCATCAATGTCTCACAAAAACAGCATAGTATCTCAAGCAATCAAAAGCAAACAAAGTTTAACCACCAAAGCAAGAGAGAACAAAAGCAACACACACACTCTCTCTCTCTCTCTCTCGAAGCCTATGATCTATACATTTTTCTCCCCCTTTGGCAACAAGTTACCAAAAAGTTCATAGAAAATGCATAGTGCTAGATCAACTCTCAGGCTTGATCTTCAGGTGGTGGTGTCCGGAGAACTCCAAGAATGAAGGCTTCAGTTGATGTAGAGGGAGCTAGAGGAGTTGGTGCTGGAGCTGGTTGCACTAGAGCTGTAGGAGCTGTAGCTGGTGCAGATGATGTGGCTCTGGTGTCTGGCACAGGCACTGCAGCTGACCTCTGAGCTCTAGGCACTCTGGCAAATACATTAGTGGTAGTCTTGCCCTTCCTCTCCTGCATGTCATCCTGTAGCTGCTCCACAACTGACTGCATCTCAGTTACTTTGACATCTAGATCATAGAATTTTTGTTCCATGATTCTTTCCAAGCTCTGCTAATTTTGAGTTAGGGTGGCCAACCCCTTCTCAATCCTAAGTGTTGATGCTATCAAGTAACCAAGCTGCTCCTGCTTGTTCTTCAGAAACTACTCAGATGCCTCCTCTTGAGTTGGCATCTTGGCAGCCTTCTCTTTCCTTGCCTTCTCCTTCTTCTCTTGAGCTTGTACTGAAGATGGTTCATTCTCAGTCATTACAACCTGATTGTCCTCAAAGTCTGGATAAAGAGGAAAATGTTCTTTATCCAATAGATATTTTCCTGTGCCCATCTTTGAGTTAATCAACTCCTGAATCTGAGGGGCATATCCACAGCTTCTCTTTTGATCTGTTGCTGTCCTATTAATGGTCTCATCCATAAGGCTGATGACCTTGAATTTCTGAGGCACATCAAACAAATGCAACATGTTGATTGCATGGCCTCTAATCATGTTGTGGTCACCAGACTTAGGTAACAGAGTGTGCCTTAGGATCCAGTTGATTGTAGGCAACCCTGACAAAAGAAAGTGGACTGATCCAAAGGAGAAAGTCTCTAGAGCTTTGTCTGGGATCTCCTTGTACATATGTGTCATGGTATTGTGTCCCATTTTCTTCTTGGCACAGACATCCAAGTCATCTTCACTCTCCTTGGGGGCATTGATCAATTTCGCCCACTCCTCAACGGTTGACTGGTACCTCGTACCTTCTGACATCCACACTATTCTGCCATCTGGATAGAAGTGTGCTGTGGAGTAGAATTGCATAATGAGTTCATCATTCCAGTTGGTGAGCTTCTGCCCAACAAAGTCTGCAACTCCACAAGCTTCAAAACTGTCATATACTCCAGGATAGTGTTCTTAATTTTCCTTCATGTAGGTCCAGTCGACCCACCTCATATCACACACAATGGGCTTCTTGTCCAACAAAATTGTCTCATAAAAGTCCTGTTGTTCCTTTGTGTGGAACCTGTAATCAACAGCAGTTCTTCTCCTTGTGGCATATGGATCTGTCATCCTCCATAGCCTCAACCCTGAGTCTCTTCTAATGTTCATGTCCTCAGCCACAGGATGGGCATCATTATGGTCTGGTATCTTGGGCTTGAGCTTCCTCAGGACTTGTCCTTCTTCATCTTCCTCATCAGCAACTTCAGGCACTGGGGCCTTGTTCTTCTCAGCAGCTGGAATACTCCTGGTATTCCTCTTTGGTGCAAGCTTGGGCTTGGGGGCAGCTTTGGGTGCTTCCTTGGCCTTTGATGTTGCATCCCCTGACTTAATTGCATCACCCATAAGCTTTTGTACCTTGGGTGCTGGTGCAGCAACCTCTTCTTCCTCTTCCATCATGGAAGGTTGCCCAACAACTCTGGCTATGGTCTTTTTGACCCTTTCTTTCCTTTTCTTTCCCTCGGCAGTAGGCTCTTTGGATTGGGATTCCAAAGGAATTTGTGTGGAGACTCTGGCTTTGGACATTGGTTGTCTTCCTGCAGGCCTTTTGGTTTTCATGCCTGGCTTTACTGCAGTTGAGCTGAACTTCTTCTTGACCTCTACTTTCTTGGAAGTAGCCTCATTCTCTTCTGCCATGTAGTCCTCATCCTCAGAATCTGAGGTTCTCTTCTTCCTTGTCCTGGTGGCAGCTTTAGGCAGGTTGCTTGGGGTGCTCCTGCTGCCTTCATCTGAAGTGCTAGAGGGACTAGTGCCCTCACTCATGTGCATCTGCTCTTTTGACCTGTTCTGACTATCACTTTGGTCTGACATGCTGTAAATCACTGACTGCCGACCCTGTGAAGAGTTATAGATGAGATAGAGTGGATGAGCATCACAAAATGCAGAGATTTTTGCAAAAGAATGATTCAAAAATTCAGTTTTAGTTTTCCACAGAAAGCATTTCGGATCAACCGATTTTCAAACTCGGTGATACCGAAGCAGTTTTGGAACCTAAACTGATGAACTCGGTTGGACCGAGTCATAGTTCGGTGGCACCAAGACTGCTAGGGTTTCACAAAGTCCTAAAATCGGTCTCACCGATTAGCAATTCTCGGTCAGACCGAGAGTTACTAGTGCAATGGCATTAGCCAAATCGGTGGGACCAAGTTTTTCAACTCGGTGGATCCGAGATGGTTTCGGTGGAAACCTAACCCTAAATTTCCAAATCTCATCTAATCTAAGGATTGCATTAACTGGATAGGAGTGTTTCAATCGTGGCAAGAATCATTAAGAACACAATGTGCTAGGAATCAGACAAGGATAGCACTGTGATCGAGTCCATACCCTAGCTTGGCGATGAACTCGCTACGGCGGCAACGGCGGGGGTGAAATCCGTTGACGGCGGTGGAGACCAGCGACAGGAGGCGGCTGGTGACGAGGAGACGATCCGGAGACCCTGATTGCAGAGCGAGCTATTGCGCGGGCGAAGAGGTTCGGAGAAATTTCCAAATTTTCCCCCGTGACTATATATAGCCCGACCCTGTCGGTGTGACCGAGTGGAACAACTCGGTGGCACCGAGATGCATAACTGTGTACAGTTACAGCAACTCGGTGTGACCGAAAAGTTCAAATCGGTTGCACCGAGATTGAAAACCTAGATCGACTTAGTGATCTCGGTGGGACCGAAATGGAGGAATCGGTCAGACCGAGAATCACAAAGAAGTTTTGGAAGTTTAAGTCTATGACGAATCGGGGACTCCGAGTGCTCCTCACACAGAGTGGTTCAAATCTGACTTGATCAAATTTTGTGATGTAGCATGAATAGAATTTGAGACGAGAAAAGCATAGATAGCTAGAGAAGGTTCTTAGGCATTCTTGTCCATCCATTTGGCAAAAAGAAAATGAACCAAACAATCAAAGCAACAAGTGGATGTCCTTGAATGAGTGAAATATGCACCAACATGCTCGCACAATAAGATGGCAAATGAAATATGTGGCAAAACATGCACAACCAATTCTAGCATCTATCAAACAATTGGCGATGACTAGGTCATCTATATATGAGTATATTGACTTAGGAGTCAAATGAAAACATTTGATCATAGGTCATACTCATCGTTTAAGCTCAAGTGAGTTTACCACTTTTACATAATGCATTGATGTGTTCACACCATTAGAGTTGCTTTGACTCAATTCTTAGAGTTAAGCTCCCTCTAGATGTGAGATCCCCTTTTAGAGGGATGAACTAACCTTGGGTTTTGTCGATGATGACCTCATGTAGGTGTTGAAGATGTGGATGCTCAAGGTTGATGTAGATCATTTGGAGCAATCCTTTGGAGTGAGTTGCACTTTCAACATACCTACATGGGTTAGTCCCACAAGGAACAAACAAGAATATCCATAGACATAGAGTGATGCACACACAAGATAATGTCCATGAAATCATTAGGTTACCTTGTCCCTTGCCTTACCAACATGAAGGTTTGTGACTCCTTGAACTAGTGCAAGATGTGGAAGTTGATTGCACTTGTTGTTGCCAAAAAGATATGAGTGAAGAATGTTGGCGGAGTCACCCTCAAGAACTCTCTAGTTCTTCTTCTTCGGGATGCACATCATCTTGATGGGAATCCTTGGAGTTGTAGTTGTACTTGATGAAGTAGAACTTGTCGTAGTCTTGGGAACCCACTTGACCAAGGCCTTAGGTGCTTCTTCAAATGCATCAATCTCTTCTTGAAGCTTGTCCTTGCCTTTGTCCTTGTGGTCTTGTGGTGGAAGATCATCTTGTGCTTGTGTTCCTTTGAAGGAAGTAGGATCATACTTCTCTTGTTGAGGAACAAACTTCGTCTTGGGGTATTGATCTTCTTCCCACTCAACTCCATTGGCATTGAACTTTCGTTCAAAACCAACACCTTGATTCTTCCGGTGCCTTCCTTGCTTGCGTACAATTTCCTCGAATTGCTTACTCCCGGCAAGGCTCTTGTAAACACCTTTCTCTATAATTCCCTTCAATAAGCTATTTTCTTGCTCAAGTGTAACTTGGCTAAGAGAATCATTAGTGGAATCAAGAGAACTACTAGAAGCAACAATATTGGATTTGTCATTATTATTGTTACTACTAGAGGAAGTATCTTTCTTGTACTTGTTACTAGACTTGACTTGAGGCATGCAAGTAGATAAGAGTAAACGCTTGGCAATGTAAGAAGAACTTTTCTTGTGGAGATCATCATTGATTGCTTTTAAGAACTCATGCTCTTGCTCAAGATTGAGCTTTTCAAAGCGTAACTTCTCATGAGCCCTTAAAAGTTCTTGATGATCTTCGAAGATAGTTTCATGAGCCAACTTAAGAGTGTTTAGTTCTTTAGTTAGAAGCTCAATCTTCTCCTTATCATTGTCATTCGTTTTATCTTGATTAGCATGATTAATTGACATTTCATTGTAGTATTCATCACTAGAGTTGTCAACAAGTAAATCATCATCCATAAGCAAGTCATCTTCATCACTATTGAAATCAACATACTCGGGATGTGTTACCTTTGGACCTTTGGCCATGAAGCATCTTCCAATTCCTTCATTTGGTGAGTCAAATATGTCGTAGGAGTTGGTTGACACAAGTGCTAGACCGGTAACACCTTCATCGTGAGTATATTCGGAGTCGGAGTGACAGCTTCTCTCGGAGTGATGGTCGGAGTCGGAACCGGATACCCATTCACCAACGTGAGCTTGATGTCTTTGTTTTGTGTAGCTCCTTGATGACTTGTCCTTCCTTTCCGAATCCTTGCTTCTCTGTGAGGGTCTTCGTTCATAACGATCGTCTCTACTCCTCCTCTCTCTTGGTGGTGATTCTTCTCTTTTGCTTCTTCTTTTTGGAGAATCTTCTCTTCTTTTGTAGGGTGCCGTACACTCATTGGAATAGTGTCCGGGTCTCCCACAATTGTAGCAATTACGCTCTCGACTAGAAGATCTTTTGTCATTGTAAAACCTTGACTTGGAGCTTCTTTCTTTGCTTCTACTCTTGTAGAATTTGTTGAAGTTCTTCACCATTAAGCTCAATTCTTCGTTGAAGGTTTGTTTCTCACTTGATGATGTGGGGGCTTCACATGAGGTTTTGTAAGCCCCACTTGACTTGTTGTGAAGTTCCTCCTTATCCTTAAGTGACATCTCATGAGCAACAATTCTTCCAATGACTTCCGTTGGCTTGAGATCTTTGTAGTTTGGCATCATTTGGATCAATGTGCACACGGTATCATACTTTCCATCCAATGCTCTTAGGATCTTCTTGATGATGAATCTGTCGGTCATCTCTTCACTCCCTGAGCCGGCAATCTCATTTGTGATAAGTGCAAGCCTAGAGTACATTTCAGCGACACCTTCACCATCCTTCATTTTGAACTTGTCAAGATGACTCTGGAGCACATCCAACTTGGATTCCTTGACGGAGTCGGTACCTTCATGCATATCAATCAAAGTATCCCAAATTTCCTTTGCATTCTCAAGACGGCTGATTTTGTTGAATTCTTCGGGGCACAATCCGTTGAAGATGATATCACAAGCTTGAGCGTTGTACTGCAGCATCTTCAATTCTTCCGCATTAGCTTCACGGTTCGCTCTCTCCCATCAAAGAATTCACCTTGCAAGCTAATACAAATAATTGCCCAAACGGCGGGGTTATGTCCGAGAATATGCATTTTCATCTTATGCTTCCAACTAGCAAAATTAGTACCATCAAAGTAAGGACCTCTACGGTGATAATTTCCCTCACTAGACACCATACTCTCCTAGGTTGTGAAACCAAGGCTATGACCACCAAAAGCTATGGAAATCAAAGCAAATGGAGACCAAAGCTCTGGTACCACTTGTAGGACCTTGAAGTATGTCTAGAGGGGGGTTGATTAGACTACTTGACCAATTAAAACTTAACCTTTTCCCAATTTTAGAGTTTGGCAGATTTTTACTATCTTAGGACAAGTCAAGCAATCATCACACAATTCAAGCAAGCATGCAAAGAGTATATAGGCAGTGGAAATTAAAGCATGCAACTTGCAAGAAGGTAAGGGGAAGGGTTTGGAGGATTCAAACGCAAGTGGAGACACGGATGTTTTTGGCGTGGTTCTGATAGGTGGTGCTATCGTACATCCACGTTGATGGAGACTTCAACCCATGAAGGGTAACGGTTGCGCGAGTCCACGGAGGGCTCCACCCACGAAGAGTCCACGAAGAAGCAACCTTGTCTATCCCACCATGGCCGTCGCCCAAGAAGGACTTGCCTCACTAGCGGTAGATCTTCATGAAGTAGGCGATCTCCTTGCCCTTACAAACTCCTTGGTTCAACTCCAAAATCTTGTCGGAGGCTCCCAAGTGACACCTAGCCAATCTAGGAGACACCACTCTCCAAGAAGTAACAAATGGTGTGTTGATGATGAACTCCTTGCTCTTGTGCTTCAAATGATAGTCTCCCCAACACTCAACTCTCTCTCATAGGATTTGGATCTGGTGGAAAGAAGATTTGAGTGGAAAGCAACATGGGGAAGGCTAGAGATCAAGATTCATATGGTAGGAATGGAATATCTTGGCCTCAACACATGAGTAGGTGGTTCTCTCTCAGAAATGGTTTGTTCTGATGGCTCTCTCCACGAATGAAGAGGAGGTGGAGGGGTATATATAGCCTCCACACTTAATCTAACCGTTACACACAATTTACCAAACTCGGTGGGACCGAATCATCAAACTCGGTCGGACCGATTCAGTAAACCTAGTGACCGTTAGGATTTTCAATGGGACCGAAATGCAACTCGGTAAGACCGATATGGTTAGGGTTAGGGCATAATGTAATCTCGGTAAGACCGATTACACAAACTCAGTGAGACCGATTTTGGTAATAAGCATTCCAGAGAGTTGGTCAGGTAAACTCGGTGGGACCGATTTGCTCTTTTCGGTGAGACCGAAATGTTACAAAAGGGAAACAGAGAGTTTACATTGCAATCTCGGTGGGACCGATCGCTCACTTCGGCTAGATCGAAACGTTACGAAGGGAAACAAAGAGATTACAATCCCATCTCGGTGAGACCGAGATCCCTATCGGTAGGACCGATTTGCCTAGGGTTTGTGGCAGTGGCTATGACATTAGAACTCGGTGGCACCGGATAGGAAGAATCGGTGTGACCGATTTTGGCTTTAGGTTTAGGTCATTTGTGGATGTGGGAAAGTAGTTGAGGGTTTTTGGAGCATATCACCAAGCACATGAAGCAAGAGGCTCATTAAGCGACACCTCATCCCTCCTTGATAGTATTGGCTTTTCCTATAGACTCAATGTGATCTTGGATCACTAAAATGTAAAATGAAGAGTCTTGAGCTTTTGATCTTGAGCCAATCCTTTGTCATTAGTATTTTGAGGGATCCACTTCATCATCCATGCCATGCCATTCATTGAGCTTTCCTGAAATAATAGTCTTGGAATAGCATTAGATCAATGAGCTATATGTTGTTATGAATTGCCAAAACCACCTAGGGAAAGTTGCACTTTCACCGCGCGCAGCCTGGGATTGCGTCGCCCCTGCCCTGAATTGCCAGCGGCCTGGGCTCGCATCGCCCGTGCCCTGCATCGCCAGCGGTCTGGGCTCGCACCGCCCGTTCCCTGCATCCCCAGGGGCCTCGGCTCGCGCCGGCAAGCAACTCCCCCGCGACCTCCAGAGCCGGACCCTCCCCTCTCGTGCCATGCGACTCTGCTCTGCTCCTCCCGCCATCCCCGTGCGACTCTCGCAGCCGGATCCACCCCTCCACTTCTGCAACTCCTCTATGCTCCTCCCTCCCACCATCGCCGCGCCACCACGACGGGCTACCTGCACGGGCTCCTCAGGTGGCCGTATCCGTCGACGGCTCCTCAGTAGGCCGTATCCGTCGATGGTGCTCGTGCAGTACTCCGACTCCGGCCCGCGGTGCAACTGTGTTGGTACCCTGCCTCCCACCCCTCCCCTCCCAATCCTCGCCTTGACCGGGCCACCACTTTCCTTGCTCCCGGATCTGGAGCCCTGCTCCTCCCTAACGAGCTGCACATCCTGCTGACCTCCACCTCCTTTTTTGTGTAGCTCGGCCTCGTGCCGCATGCAGTTTGCTGCTCCTCTCCATGTGGTCCATGCACATGTTGCACCACCACGGTTCGCTGGTAGTACTATCATCAGCAAGTCCGCTAGAAAAACAGGGTGTCCCATGCTGTAGTTTGGCTAAGGGCAGCAGGGGTTCAGTTTATTTTAGTTTTCAGATTTGAAGTGTAGTCCAAGCTATTCATTATTTTGTCAGATCCATGACTCTGCATGGGCTGCAATTGTTGAAAAACAGAAATACGTGGATGAAGTTCATTGTGTGTTTTCTCTGAAGAGAAATCGAGTGAAAATTGCAGTCTGTTGTTGTTTTGCTCTCGGGGTTCATTTTACTTTTCTCTTTGCAGGGAAGATGAAGTGATGCAGTTCGGTTGCATGCCCAGTTACTCAATTTTGTTGTTGCTGAGATTTGCACTTCATTGTGAAAAATTGAAGTTCCTGTAGCCCATAGAATTTTTTGTGGTTTGACTGGTCGAGAGTACAAATTTTGTATGTGTGTGTCTGTGTAAAACAACCAGATAGATGTGAAGCTCACTTTGTTCTCTCGCCTAGTTAGCTATAAAACTCCTAAGCGGTTCACTATATCAATGCAACAACTGCAGTGCGTATGGTCCTCGATGTGGTTCACTTTTGAGAGTGATGTTCTTCACTTGCGCACAACATTGAAATGCAATTTTTTTAGCAAAACAATAAAAAGGTAATGTGGTTCGCTTAAATATATGTCGGGGTTCACTTGACCCGTCTGTGCGGTCAACTCTTGTTCATAAAAATGTTGAAAAAAGACAACAAAAACTTATTTGAGAAAATCTACGCCCAAAAAAAGAAATTATGAAGCTCGCTTGCCCGTCTGATGCAGTGTGGTTTTCATTCTGAAGAAGTGCGGTCGGCCATATGATGTTGTTAAGTGCAAAATAATAATATTTACGGAAGCGAAAAAAAGTAATGCGGTTCACTTTTTGATAGTGTTGTGGTTCATTGACACCGGATGTGAAGTGCACTCTATTTCTCGTCCCTGAAAAAATGCGTTTGAATAAAAGAAACCATGCAGTTCTCTTACACGTCTGATGCAGTGCGCTTTTTCGTCTGATGCAGTACATTTTTCAGTCGGATGAAGTACCCACGTCGATTTGGGTGTCGCGGAAAACAGAGTGTCCGCATCTCGTTAAATTTTAAATTCCTCTTAAACCGTAAAGAATTAGAGAGAGTGTTCTACATGAAAAAGTTGCGCCTTGTCGATATCTTTCCAACGGTGTATTGTTTGAATCATTCTGACAAGCGGTTTGTAAAAATTTCGTGAAAAACGGCCGCTACCACTTGTCGTCTGCCACACGGTTTTCAAAATTAACTTAAAACCATAAGGAAAATTAAAAAAATTCAACATATGAAAGTTGTGCCTTGTCCATAGCTTTTCAGCGGTACATTACAAACCTCGTTTCGACAAACGGTTAAAAAACTGGAGCAAAAACAGTGACGAAAATTTGAAAAAAATTCAAAAATAGAATTCCGCGATTTAGGAAATTGGAAACTGCTCTTAAACTGTAACGAAAGAGAGAAACAAATAGATATGAAAAAGATGCGCCTCGATGATATCTATCCAACGGTGTATCATTTTCTTCATTCCGATAAGCAGTTTTGAAAAAAATACTAAAAAACGCTCGCTGCCACTCATTGTGGGACGCACCATTTTCAAAACTGCTCTTAAACCGTCAGGAATCTTGAAAAGTGTTCAACATGGCGAAGTTGCACCTAATCCATAGCTTTTGAACGGTATATTATACACCTCGTTCTGATACGTTTCAAAAACTAGAGCGAAAACAGTACCGTAAAAACACGGCGTGCTGTTTTTTTGCGACGGGAAGTTCACTCGCCTGAGTACTGCAGCACACTTGGTTCAAACAATGACGTGCACTTGCGTGTGTGTGTGTGTATATATATATATATATACTCGGATGTAGGTTTTCATAAAGTATTATTGTTGACATTACCTTTGAGGTAAAAGGTTGGGAGGCGAAACCATAAGCCCATATCTTTCTGTCTGTCCGATTGGAACTTTGTACCCATAAGTATCGCGTGAGTGTTAGCAATTGTGAAAGACTAAATGATAGCTGAGTATGTGGACTTGCTGAAAAGCTCTTATATTGACTCTTTCCATTGTTATGATAAATTGTAATTGCTTCAATGACTGAGATCATAGTTTGTTAGTTTTCAATGAAGTTTCTGATTCATACTTTACCTTGTGAATGAATTAATACTTTAGCATAAGAGATTAGATGACAATATATGTTGCTGTTCTAAAGATGATTGCCCTCATGTCTGTATTTTATTATATCAACACCTCTATCTCTAAACATGTGGACATATTTTTTGATATCGCCTTTCGCTTGAGGACAAGCGAGGTCTAAGCTTGGGGGAGTTGATATGTCCATTTTGCATCATGCTTTTATATTGATATTTATTGCATTATGGGTTGCTATTAAACATTATATCACAATAGTTATGCCTATTCTCTCTTATTTTATATGGTTTACATGAAGAGGGAGAATGCCGATAGCTGGGATTCTGGACTGGAAAAGGAGCAAATTTTAGAGACCTATTCTGCACAACTCCAAAAGTTTTGAAACTTCACGAAGAATATTTTTGGAATATATAAAAAATATTGGGCGAAGAAAGTACAAGAGGGGGGCCACCTGACATCCACAAGTATGGAGGGCAAGCCCTACCCCCTTGGGCGCGCCCTCCGGTCTTGTGGGCCCCCTGGCAGGCCCGCGACGCCTATTTTCTGCTATATGGTGTGTTTTAACCTGGAAAAAATCGGAAGGAAGCTTTCAGGACGAAGCGCCGCCGTCACGAGCCAGAACCTGGGCAAAACCAATCTAGGGCTCCGGCGGAGCTGTTCTACCAGGGAAACTTCCCGTCGGGAGGGGGAAATCGAAGCCATCATCATCACCAACGATCCTCTCATCGAGAAGGGTTCAATCTCCATCAACATATTCACTAGCACCATCTCCTCTCAAACCCTAGTTCATCTCTTGTATCCGATCTTTGTCTCAAAACCTCAGATTGGAACCTGTGGGTTGCTGGTAGTGTTGATTACTCCTTGTAGTTGATGCTAGTTGGTTTATTCGGTGGAAGATCATATGTTTAAATCCTTAATGTTATTCAATACTCCTCTGATTATGAACACGAATATGCTTTGTGAGTAGTTCCTTTTGTTCCTGAGGACATGGGAGAAGTCTTGTCATAGTTAATCATGTGAATTTGGTGTTCGTTCGATATTTACATGAGATGTATGTGGTGTTTCCTCTAGTGGTGTTATGTGAACGTCGACTACATAACACTTCACCATGATTTGGTCCTAGGGGAAAGCATTGGGAAGTAATAATTAGATGATGGGTTGCTAGAGTGACAGAAGCTTAAACCCTAGTTTATGCGTTGCTTCATAAGGGGCTGATTTGGATCCATATGTTTCATGCTATGGTTAGGTTTATCTTAATTCTTCTTTCATAGTTGCAGATGCTTGCGAGAGGGGTTAATCATAAGTGGGAGGCTTGTCCAAGGAAGGGCAGCAACCAAGAACCTGTCCACCCACATATCAAATTATCAAAGTAACGAATGCGAATCATATGAGCATGATGGAAAATAGCTTGACAGTAATTCCCATGTGTCATCGGGAGCGCTTTGCTTTATATAAGAGTTCGTCCAGGCTTGTCCTTTGCTACAAAAAGGATTGAGCCACCTTTTTGCACCTTGTTTACTTTTGTTACTTGTTACCCGTTACGAATTATCTTATCACAAAACTATTTGTTACTGATAACCTTAGTGCTTGCAGAGAATACTATGCTGAAAACCGCTTGTTATTTCCTTCTGCTCCTCTTGGGTTCGACACTCTTACTTATCAAAAAGACTACGATAGAGCCCCTATACTTGTGGGTCATCAGGGGGCGCATCCTCCACCCTTGTCGTTGACTCGGGACTCTTCTGGCCCAACTCTTGTGCTTCGGGGCTTCTTCTAGTCCATAATAAATCACCATAAATTTCCAACTCGGTTGGACTCCGTTTGATATTCCTTTTCCGCAAAACTCAAAAACAAGGAAAAAACAAAAACTGGCACTGGGCTCTAGGTTAAAAGGTTAGTCCCAAAAATAATATAAAATAGCATATAAATGCATATAGAACATCCAAAACAGATAATATAACAGCATGGAACAATCAAAAATTATAGATATGTTGGAGACGTATCAAGCATACCCAAGCTTAATTCCTGCTCGTACTCGAGTAGGTAAATGATAAAAACAGAATTTTTGATGTGGAATGCTACCTAGCATATTTAACAATGTAATCTTCTCTATTGTGGCAAGAATATTCAGATCCATAAGATTCAATACAAAAATTTAATATTGACATAAAAGCAATAATACTTCAAGCATACTAATAAGGCAATCATGTCTTCTCAAAATAACATGGCCAAAGAAAGTTATCCCTACAAAATCATATAGTCTGGTTATACTCCATCTTCATCACACAAAATATTCAAATCATGCAGAACCCCGATGACAAGCCAAGCAATTGTTTCATAGTTTTGATGTTCTCAAACCTTTTCAACTTTCACACAAAACATGAGCGTGAGCCATGGACATAACACTATAGGTGGAATAGAATATGGTGGTTGTGGAGAAGACAAAAATAAGGAGATAGTCTCCATCAACTAGGCGTATCAACGGGCTATGGAGATGCCCATCAATAGATATCAATGGGAGTGAGTAGGGATTGCCATGCAACGGATGCACTAGAGCTATAAGTTTATGAAAGATCAAAAAGAAACTACATGAGTGTGCATCCAACCGGCTTGCTCATGAAGACCTAGGGCAATTTGAGGAAGCCCATCACTGCAATTTATAAGCCAAGCTCTATAATGAAAAATTCCCACTAGTATGTGAAAATGACAACATAGGAGACTCCCTATCATGAAGATCATGGCGCTACTTTGAAGCACAAGTGTGGAAAAAGGATAGTAACATTGCCCCTTCTCTCTTTTCTCTCATTTTTTTGATTGGCTTGTTTGGCCTCTTTTTTTTGATTGGCTTCTCTGGCCTCTTTTTTTTATATTTGCTCACATGGTACAATGTTCTAATATGATGATCATCACACTTTTATTTACTTACAACTCAAGAATTACAACTTGATACTTAAAACAAAATATGACTCTATATGAATGCCTCCGGTGGTGTACCGGGATGTGCAATGACTCAAGAGTGACATGTATGAAAATTATGAACGGTGGCTTTGCCACAAATACTATGTCAACTACATGATCATGCAAAGCAATATGACAATGATGAAGCGTGTCATAATAAACGGAACGGTGGAAATTTGCATGGCAATATATCTCGGAATGGCTATGGAAATGCCATAATAGGTAGGTATGGTGGCTGTTTTGAGGAAGGTTTATGGTGGGTGTATGGTACCGGCGAAAGTTGCGCGGTACTAGAGAGGCTAGCAATGGTGGAAGGGTGAGAGTGCGTATAATCCATGGACTCAACATTAGTCATAAAGAACTAACATACTTATTGCAAAAGTCTATTATCTATCGACACAAAGTACTACACGCATGTTCCTAGGGGGATAGATTGGTAGGAAAAGACCATTGCTCGTCCCCGACCGCCACTAATAAGGAAGACAATCAATAAATAAATCATGCTCCAACTTCATTACGTAACGGTTCACCATACGTGCATGCTACGGGAATCACAAACCTCAACACAAGTATTTCTACAATCCACAATTACTCACTAGCATGACTCTGATATCACCATCCTCATATCTCAAAACAACCATAAGGAATCAAACTTCTCATAGTATTCAATACACTTTATATGAAAGTTTTCATTATATCCCTCTGGATGCCCATCATATTAAGACTAAATTCACAACCTAAGCAAATTACCATGCTGTTTAAGACTCTCAAAATAATATAAGTGAATCATGAGAGTTCATCTATTTCGTCAAACTAAAACCACTGCCGTGCTCTAAAAAGATATAAGTGAATCACTAGAGCAAACGACAAACAACTCCAAACGATATAAGCGAAGATCAATGAGTAGTTGGATAATTATGTAACCATGTGAAGATTCTCTAACAAATAAGAATTTCAGATCTTAATATTTTATTCAAACAGCAAGAAAATGAAAATAAAATTACATTGCAAGGATAGCACATATCATGTGAAGAAGCAAAAACTTAGGCTCAACCAAAACTGACTGATAGTTGTTAAAGAAGAAAGGTCGGATGCCAACCGGGGCATCCCCAAGCTTAGATGCTTGAGACTTCTTGAAATGTTAATTAGGGATTCCTTGGGCATCCCCAAGCTTGAGCTTTTGTGTCTTCTTAATTCCTTCTATATCACGGTTTCCCTAAATCTTAAGAACTTCATCCACACAAAACTCAACAAGAACTCATGAGATAAGTTAGTATAAATCAACGCATAACCTTTTCATTCTTTACTGTAGAAAAATCACTAAAATTATAATTTGACATTGCATACTAAATGCCTCCGCATATTTAATACTCCTATCCTCAAATAGAATCATTGAACAAGCAACATATGCAAACAATGCAATCATAACAGTAATCTGTCTAAACCGAATAGTCTGTAAAGAATGCAAGAGGAATCATACTTCCCTAACTCCAAAAATTCAGAAAAATTACCACACTGTAGAAAATTGGTTGTTACTCATTGTGTAAAAATTTCAAGATTTTATTATGTTCTGACTATTCACCAATATTCAGACAATGATAGAAAACTTTCTGTTTTCAAAACAGCAACATATAGACTTGTAAAATAAGCATGGTAAAGGTTATACTTGACCTTTTTATTGAACTAAATGATACAAAACATGTCTCTGAATAACAGCAAGAAAATATAAATAAAATAAAATGATGCTCCAAGCAAAACACGTATCATGTGGTGAATAAAAATATAGCCTCAAGTAAATTTACCGATAGACGAAGACGAAAGAGGGGATGCCATCCGGGGCATCCCCAAGCTTAGATGCTTAGTTGTCCATGAATATTACCTTGCGGTGCCTTGGGAATCCCCAAGCTTAGGCTCTTTCCACTCCTTATTCCGTATTCTATTGGAACTTTACCCAAAAATTGAAAACTTCTCAACACAAAACTCAACAGAAAATCTTATGAGATCCGTTAGGATAAGAAAGCAAATCACCACTTAGGTACTGTTGTGAAATCATTCTAAATTCATATTTGTGTTATATCTACTATATTCCAACTTGTCCATGGTTCATACCCTCCGATACTACTCATAGATTCATCAAAATAAGCAAACAACACATGAAAAACAGAATCTGATTAAAACAGAACAGTCTGTAGTAATCAGGAAACTACGTATACTTATGTAACTCCAAAAATTCTGAAAAATTAGGATAGCCTGGGAAATTTGTATATAAATCATGTGTAAACAATTCAGATCAAATGCATCTTCCATTGAATTTTGAAAATTCCTGGACTGAGCGCAAAAGTTTCTGCTTTTGCACAAAATCAAGTCAACTATCATCCACACTATCCCAAAGGCTTTACTTGGCACAAACACTAAATTAAAACATGAAAATACATCTAACCAGAGGCTAGATTATAAAATTATTGCAAAAAAGCAAGGAAAAATATTGGGTTGTCTCCCAACAAGCGCTTTTCTTTAAAACCTTTTGAGCTAGGCATGATGGTTTCAATGATGCTCGTATAAAAGATAAGAATTGAAACATAAAGAGAGCATCATGAAGCATTTGACTAGCACATTTTAGTCTAACCCACTTCCTATGCATAGGGACTTTGTGAGCAAAAAATTTATGGGAACAAGAATCAACTAGCATAGGAAGGCAAAACAAGCATAACTTCAAGATTTTCAACACATAGAGAGGAAACTTGATATTATTTCAATTCCTACAAGAATATATTCCTCCCTCATAATAATTTTCAGTAGCATCATGAACGAATTTAACAATATAACTATCACATAAAGCACTCTTTTCATGATGCATAAGCATAGAAATTTTATTACTCTCCACATAAGCAAATTTATTCTCATGAATAGTAGTGGAAGCAAACTCAAATAAATAACTATCATGTGAGGCATAATCCAATTGAAAATTAAAATCATGATGACAAGTTTCATGGTTATCATTATTCTTTATAGCATACATACCATTACAATAATCATCATATATAGCAACTTTGTTATCATAGTCAATTAAAACCTCTTCCAAAATAGTGGATCCATCACTAAATAAAGTCATGACCTCTCCAAATCCACTTTCATCAATATAATCATCATAAATAGGAGGCATGCTTTCATCATAATATATATTCTCATCAAACTTGGGAGACTACAAATATCATATTCCTCAAACATAGCATCCCCAAGCTTGTAGCTTTGCATATCATTAGCATCATGGATATTCAAAGAATTCACACTAACAATATTGCAATCATGCTCATCATTCAAAGATTGTATGCCAAACATTTTATTGCATTCTTCTTCTAACACTTTGGCACAATTTTTTGATCCATCATTTTCACAGAAGACATAATAAAGATGAAGCTTATGAGGCAACCTAAATTCCATTTTTTTGTAGTTTTCTTTTATAGACTAAACTAGTGATAAAACAAGAAACTAAAAGATTCAATTGCAAGATCTAAAGATATACCTTCAAGCACTCACCTCCCCGGCAATAGCGCCAGAAAAGAGCTTGATGTCTACTATGCAACCTTCTTCTTGTAGACTCGTGTTGGGCCTCCAAGTGCGTCGTTTTCTAGGACAGTAGCAAATTTCCCTCAAGTGGATGACCTAAGGTTTATCAATCCGTGGGAGGCGTAGGATGAAGATGGTCTCTCTCAAACAACCCTGAAACCAAATAGCAAAGAGTCTCTTGTGTCCCCAACACACCCAATACAATGGTAAATTGTATAGGTGCACTAGTTCGGCGACGGTGATACAAGTGTAATATGGATGTTAGAAATATATTTTTATAATCTGAATAAATAAAAACAGCGAGGTAACTAGTGATAAAAGTGAGTAAAAACGGTATTGCAATGCTTGGAAACAAGGCCTAGGGTTCATACTTTCACTAGTGCAAGTTCTCTCAACAATGATAACATAATTAGATCATATAACAATCCCTCAACATGCAATGAAGAGTAACTCCAAAGTTCCTATCACGGAGAACATAAGATGAAATTGCTTATAGGGTACGAAACCACCTCAAAGTTATTCTTTCCAATCAATCCATTGGGCTATTCCTATATGTGTCACAAACAGCCCTAGAGTTCATAGTAAAATAACACCATATGACACACATCAATCAACCCTAATGTCACCTAGATACTCCAACATCACCAGAAGTATCCGTGGGTCAATTATACAATATGCATCAAACAACTTCAGATTTGTAATATTTAATCCAACACAAAGAACTTCAAGAGTATCCCAAGATTTCTGTCGAAGAAAGGAATGTGAATACGCGAACCAACCCTATGCATAGATTACCCCAATGTCACCACGGGAATCTACAAGTTGATAACCAAAACATACATCAAGTTGATCAATAGAACATCCCATTGTCACCACGGATATCCCATCGCAAGACATACATCATATGCTCTCACATCCAAAGATTCAATCTGCCATAACAAAACCTCAAAGGAAAAGATTCAATTCATCACAAGGTAGAGAGGGAAGAACACCATAAGATCCAACTATAATAACAAAGCTCGCGGTACATCAAGATCATGGCAAATCAAGAACACGAGAGAGAGAGAGAGAGAGGGAGATAGATAGATAGATAGATAGATAGATAGATAGATAGATAGATAGATAGATAGATAGATAGATAGATAGATAGATAGATAGATAGATAGATAGATAGATAGATAGATAGATAGATAGATAGATAGATAGATAGATAGATAGATAGATAGATAGATAGATAGATAGATAGAGAGATAGAGAGAGATAGAGAGAGAGAGAGAGAGAGAACAAACACATAGCTACTAGTACATGTCCTCAGCCCCGAGGGTGAACTACTCCCTCCTCGTCATGGAGAGTGCCGGGATGATGAAGATGGCCACCGATGATGGTTTCCCCCTCCGTCAGGGTGCCGGAACGGGCTCCCAATTGGTTTTCGTGGCTACAGAGGCTTGTGATAATCCCCAAGTGCAAGGAATCATCGTAGAAATTTCCAAAGGTGGAAGTGATAAGTATGGAGTGTCGAACCCATAAGGAGCTAAAGGTAAGATCAATATTCTCCCAAGTCCTATCTACCACTGATACAACTCTACGTACACCAAACGTTTGCTTCCATCTAGAAACAAGAAATAAACTATGTTATGGGTATGAAAGAGGATAGCTTTGCATGGTATCGGAGAACTGAAATATAAAAGTTGGTGTTGTTAACATAAAGTTAGAATACATTACTATATATTATAAATAGCGAGTGTGGAATAATGATGGGCCGGTGTGCGGAATTGTCCTAGGCAATTGTTAACAAGATCGGTAGTCGTCATTACAATTTCATATGAGGGAGAGGCATGAGATAACATACTTTATCTTCTTGGATCATATGCACTTATGATTGGAACTCTAGCAAGCATCTGCAACTACTAAAGATCATTAAGGTAAAACCCAACCATATCATTAAAGTATCAAGTCCCCTTTATCCCATACGCAACAACCCCCATACTCGGGTTTAAGCTTATGTCACTCTAGCAACCCACTATAAGCAAATCATGAACGTATTGCAACACACTATAGCGGGAGTCCTTCACGTGTGCTCGGCATGGAAGGCACCATAGGACAGCATCAACATAAAACATACAACTCAAACCAATCTAGATCATCAATCAACCCAAAGGACAAAAGAAATCTACTCAAAACATCATAGGATGGCAATGCGTCATTGGATCATAATATGTGGCATAAATCACCATGTTCAAGTAGGTGATTACAGCGGGGTGCGAGATAGTGGAGCGCGTAAAAGAGATGAGGATGGTGATGTTGATGAAGACGATCACCGCGGCCATGGTTCCCCTGATGGCACTCCGACGCCGCCGAGAGAGAGGGGGGAGGTTCTCCCCCTTGTGCTTCCTCCTCCATGGCCTCCCCCCTAGATGGGGAGAGGTTCTCCCTCTGGTCCTTGGCCTCCATGGCGATGATGGCCCCTCCGTGATCCTCCTCCATGGCCTCCGGTGATGATGGCCCCCTCCGGCGGGGTGCCAGAGAGGGCCTAGATTGGTTTTTGGTGGCTACAGAGGCTTATGGCAGCGGAAATCCCGATCTAGGTTTCTTTTAGGGGGTTTATGTATTTATAGGAATTTTTGGCATCGGTTTCACGTCAGGGGGGCCACGAGTCAATGACAAGACCGGAGCACCCTCCCAGGGGGTAGGGCGCACCCTCCGGTCTTGTGGTTGGCTCAGGACTCTTCTGGCCCAACTCTTTTGCTTCGGGGGCTTCTTCTGGTCCATAAAAATCACCGTAAATTTTCAGCTCATTTGGACTCCGTTTGGTATTCCTTTTCTGCAAAACTCAAAAATAAGGAAAAACAGAAACTAGTACTGGGCTCTAGGTTAATAGGTTAGTCCCAAAAATCATATAAAATAGCATACAAAGGCATATAAAACATCCAAGATAGATAATATAATAGGATGGAACAATCAGAAATTATATATACGTTGGAGACGTATCAAGCATCCCCAAGCTTAATTCCTGCTCATCCTTGAGTAGGTAAATGATAAAACAGAATTTTTGATGTGGAATGCTAGCCAGTGAACAAGTTTTATCCATGATAGTTTCAATCACTTTTTCTAGCATCATTATATATCATAACAATAGCTCATATTATAAAGCTTCTCATGATTAAGTAACAAGCTATTCACATGTTAAAGCATAGACCATAAACTTTCTTGAAAACTAACAAACTATGTTCTCAGTCATCAAATAATTGCAATTCATCTTATTTTCAGGAAGGGTCTTGTAAGTGCATCTAGTGCCACCCCTAGTTGGTTTTGGAGTATTGACGACAAACATGGTTGAGGGACTAATGTGTTTGTGAGAATTGCAGGATAACACAGGTAGAAGTCCCTCATTGATTCAGTTTACCTACTAGAGATGACCCCTAAAAATGTGTGAAGACATTAAAGACAATGGTGGTTCGTGAAGACATTCACGATGAATATTATGACATGTAAGATATTCACTTGAAGACTATGGAGTGCGAAGACATAGCTGTTTCGTAGTTTCCTTTCTTATTTACTGAGTCATAGGAACCATCGTACTGTTAAGTGGGGTCCAAGTGAACAAAGTCAAAGTGACTGACATGATGATCAACCAAATCCTATGTCTTCGAGCGAAGACAATGAGAGCAAACCTTATCCAGAGCTGGATGAGTCAGCTTTACTTGTAGCCCAAGCCAAGCTGTCGCGTGTGTTTGAAATCCGACCGTTGGACACATGTCGATTCCTTAGTGACCCAGGGTCATTTCGAACATATCAGGTCGGGTTGCCACTTGGCTATAAATAGCCTACCCCCTACACCATAAATTGGTGGTTGCTCAGAGTTATTGCACGGCTTTTGTCGTTTGAGAGCAACCCACCTCCGAAGCATTTGAGAGAGAGATCCTTGCGAGGACTAAGCCCAAAACACCTAGAGCCAAAGAGTGTTAGGAATCACTGAAGTCTTTCTGCCCATGTGATCTAAAGACTTGTTACACTTGAGGACTGTGAATACTCTAGCCAGTTAGGCGTCGCGTTCTGAGCATCCAAGAGTCATTGTGGATTGCCGGTGAATGAAGTCTGTGAAGGTTTGTAAGTCTACCTTGAAGACTTACTAGAGTGATTAGGCGAGGACTGGGTGTCCTTAGCTCAAGGGAATAAGATGAATACACGGTCTTCTGAGTTCAATCTCAGCCTCCCTAACCAGATGTACAGTTGTCACAACAACTGGAACTGGTCTACCAAATCATTGTCTTCACAAAGCAACTGGTTCTACCCCCTACTCTCATTACTCTTCAGCTTGTCTTCGTGAAGTCATTGCTTGCCTGCCTAATTCATTTGACTTCACTGTGTGAAGACTTATATTTGTTTAGCTTCGTACTGTCTTCCATCTTGATCCTGTCTACCTAGCTGCAGTTAGTCTTCTTGCTTTCACGGTATTGTATGCTTGACTAGTGCAGTTTTCGTTCCGCTGCTTACTATATAGGTTCAGATTGGTTGTTTGTCTTCAAAGCCACAGTGTTTTGAAGACTCTCGTAAAAATCGCCTATTCACCCTCCTCTGGTCGATAACTAGCACTTTCAGGTCTATGTAAGAGCTTTGATTTAGCAAATCCCACATACTCAACTATCATACAGTCTTCAATGATTGCTACCACTCAAAGCATATTTTTAGAACAAATAGCATCCATTGAACACAGAGAAAGATAGGGGCTTAATGTTTCACCTCCCAACTTATTTATCATATAGATAATTGTCAACAATGATAATTCATGATCAAATATACTTGAATGGCCATATATGCTTAGATATTTCCCCATCACGTGATGCTTTCCAACTAAAGAGTATGTTGGAATGAGAAGGAATACTACTGACTCTTGCATGAAAGTAAAAGATAGGCCCTTCACAGAGGGAAGCAGAGATTTGCAGAGGTGCCAGAGCTCGAAGCTTTTAAAATAGAGATGAAAATAATTTTGAGAGGTATGCTTTCATTGTCAACATAACAACCAAGAGTTCTCACTATCTTCCATGCTAGATACATTATAGGCAGTTCCCAAACAGAATGGTAAAGTTTTTACTCCCCCACCACCACCAACAAGCACATTCCACGGCTGGTCTGAATGTGCCGTCAAACTATCAACAATCCTGGGGGAGTTTTGTTTATTATTTTCTATTTCGTTTTTGATCTTTTGATCATAGGACTAGGCATCCCAATTACCAACCAGTTTCTCGTGAATGATGAGCGGAGTCCACTCATCGTGAGAATAACCCACCTAGCATGGAAGATACTGACAGCCCCTAGTCGCTACATGAGCGATTCAGTCATACAAAACAGATTATTATTTTAACATTTAGAGTTTGGCACATGCAAATTTACTTGGAACGGCAGGTAAATACCGCATATAGGTAGATATGGTGGACACTCATGGAAGAAAATTGTTTCAAGGGTTTTTGGATGCACAACTAGTATCTCTACTTAGTATAGAAATTTTGGCTAGCAAAAGATTCTAAAAAGCAAGCACCACATGTTGGAGGATCCATAACAATATAACTTCTATACAAATATACCCAAACATAACTCATTAAGTTGTCTTCCTTGTCCAACTTGAACTAATTTGGTCAAGTTTGAAAATATTTAATGGGGCTCACAATCATAGAAGATGCCCAAGATAGTACATTTATATGTGAAATCTCTCTTCCTTCAATATTCTTTCATGAATTGTTCAAGTGACCAATACTATGTTTGCTTACTTTCAATACATTTACCACCTCTACATCTTATATACAAAGTCATTACTCCCCATGGTATAAACATATGAAACATAAATAAATTCAGATATATGACATTTAATTCATTCAACCATTTACTCATGGGATATAAGTGAAGGATGAGAGTAAAGGACAAACTATGTGACGAATAAAAATATAGCTCTGAGTAAGGTATACCCATGGTTTTGAAGACGAAAGAGGGGATGCCGTCGGGGCATCCCCAAGCTTAGGCGCTTGAGTATTCCTTGAATACTACCTTGGGGTGCCTTGGGAATCCCCAGGCATAGGGTCTTTCCACTCCTTATTCTCCTCATATTGATATCTCACCCAAAACTTGAAAACTTCAATCACACAAAACTTAACAAGACTTCGTGAGATGGGTTAGTATGATAAAGAGCAAATCATTCACTTTGGTACTATCAAGAGAAGACTCATAATTGTTGTCACACAATGCCTACTATACCATATCATTTCTACAATTTATATTGAGCAATGTAATCTGTAGAAACTAGAAAACAAGCAAACTATGCATTGAAAACAGAATCTGCCAGAAATGGAACAGTCTGTAATGATCTAAACAACAACCATACTTCTGCTACTCCAAAATTCTAAAAAATTAGGACAACCTAGGAAATTTGTATATCAATCTTGTGTAAAAAATTCATATCAAAATCACGTTTCTGTGATTTGTTAAAATTCTGGCAGTGAGCGCAAAAGTTTCTGTTTTTCAGCAAGATCAAATCAACTATCACCTTAAGCCATCCCAAAGGTCTTACTTGGCAGTTTATTGAAACAAAAGCTATAAAACATGATTACTACAGTAGCTTAATCATGTGGACACAAAAGCATAGTAAGGATAAATATTGGGTTGTCTGCCAACAAGCACTTTTCTCTAATGCCTTTTTAGCTAGGCATGGTATTATATTGATACTCTTCCAAGCCCAATTCGGATGATAGTCTTAGTCATACTCCAAAAGATATAAGTGAAGTTCATGGAGAATTCTATAATTAATATAGATTAACCAATATCCAAGCTCAAAATATATAAGTGAAGCACATGAAGCATTCTATAAAACCATACTCAAAAGATTTAAGTGAAGCACAAAGAGCATTCTATAAAGTCATACTCAAAAGATTTAAGTGAAGCACAAAGAGCATTCTATAAAGTCGTACTAAAAAGATTTAAGTGAAGCACATGAAGCATTCTATAAATCATTGAAGGACTAACTCATACTATCATGGTGCATAAAGAAAAATAAAAACACAAAGGACACATATCATGTGAACAAAACAAAAACCAAGGTATACCGGTAATTGTTGAAGAAGAAAGATGGGATGCCAACTGGGGCATCCCCAAGCTTAGTTCTTTAGTATCCTTGAAATATTTACTTGGGGTGCCTTGGGCATCCCCAAGCTTGAACTCTTGCCTCCCATTATTCTTCTCGTATCGTAACTCCTCGTTCTTCGAACACTTCATCCACACAAAACTTAACAAAAAAGTTTGTGAGATCCGTTTGTAGAATAAAGAAAATCACTACCTTTAGGTACTGTTGCAAACTCATTCCAATTTCATATTAGCATTATATCTACTGTATTCCATCTTCACCATGGTTCATACCCCCCAATACTACCCATAGATTCATCAAAATAAGTGAACAACACATAAAAAAAGAATCTATCAAAAACAGGACAATCTGTAGTAATCTGGAAACTTCGTATACTTGTCTAACTCCAAAATTTCTAAAACATTAGGAAAACCTAAACAAATTGTATAGAAGTACTGAGCAAAAAGTTTCAGAAGCTTTTGACATTCCAGTAAAAAAATGTAAATTCACGCACTACAACCAAAGTTTCTGTTTTTGCACCGAACATAGCAAACAAGCAATCTAGACATCCTAAAACCAAAACTTGGCACATTTTTTTATAATACAATGAATACATACAAGGGGATAATTTTTTTTTGAGAAACTTCCATGAAAAATTCTACATTGTTTCCATGAGCATGAACACAAGTGTTCAAGGTCGAGCCTCACTTCTCCAATGTATAACCTTCCAATCACTTCTCTTTTTGAAAAAGTTTTTAGGCATAAGAGGCAAGTAATTTTTTTGTATTTTCATTCTTTTAATAATTTTTTGTTTGTTTCACCCATAACTAAGGAAAACAAAACCAAAAGGGAAAACAAAATATACTTAGTGAAGAAAGCAAACAAGCATACATGAAAATATCAACCCCATGCTATTGGTCCCCGGCAACGGGCACCAGAAAAGATCTTGATAATCCCCAAGTGCAAGGAATCATCATAGCAATTTCCAAAGGTGGAAGTGATAAGTATGGAGTGTCGAACCCACAAGGAGCTAAAGGTAAGATCAATATTCTCTCAAGTCCTATCTGCCACTGATACGACTCTACGTACACTGAACGTTTGCTTCCATCTAGAAACGAGATATAATTCTATGTTGTGGGTGTGAAGAGGATAGCTTTGCATGATATCGGTGAAATAAAATATAAAAGTAGGTGTTGTTAACATAAAGTTAGAATATATTACTATATATTATAAATAGCGAGTGTGGAATAATGATGGGTCAGTGTGCGGAATTGTCCTAGGAAATTGTTAACAAGATCGGTAGTCGTCATTGCAATTTCATATGAGGGAGAGGCATAAGCTAACATACTTTCTCTTCTTGGATCATATGCACTTATGATTGGAACTCTAGCAAGCATCCGCAACTACTAAAGATCATTAAGGTAAAACCCAACCATAGCATTAAAGTTTCAAGTCCCCTTTATCCCATACGCAACAACCCCCTTACTCGGGTTTAAGCTTCTGTCACTCTAGCAACCCACTATAAGCGAATCATGAACGTATTCCAACACCTTGATACGTCTCCAACGTATCTATAATTTTTGATTGTTCCATGCTGTTATATTATCATTCTTGGATGTTTTACAATCATTTTATATCATTTTTGGTACTAACCTATTGACATAGTGCCTAGTGCTAGTTGCTATTTTCTGCTTGTTTTTTACATCGCAGGAAATCAATACCAAACGGAGTCCAAACGCAGCAGAACTTTTTGTAGATTTTTTCTGGACCAAAAGACACCTATTGGGCCAAAGAAGTACCAGAGGGGTGCTCTGAGGGGAGCACAACCCATCAGGGTGTGCCTGGGGGTCCAGGCACGCCAGGGTGCGTTGTGTCCACCTCGGTTGCCTCCAGCACCGCCTCTTTGCTCTATAAATACCCCAATATTCCAGAAACCCTAGGGGAGTCGAGGAAAATCAATTCCAGCCACCGCAAGTTCCAGAACCACCAGATCCAATGTAAACACCATCACGGAGGGGTTCATCATCCTCATTGGTGCCTCTCCGATGGTGTGTGAGTAGTTCATTATAGACCTTTGGGTCCATAGTTAGTAGCTAGATGGCTTCCTCTCTCTCTCTCTATTGATTCTCAATACAATGGTCTCTTGGAGATCCATATGATGTAACTCTTTTTGTGGTGTGTTTGTTGGGATCCGATGAACTTTGAGTTTATGATCAGATATATATTTTTATCCATGAAAGTTATTTGAGTCTTCTTTGATCTCTTGTATGCATGATTGTTTATAACCTCGTATTTCTTCTCTGATATTTGGGTCTTGTTTGGCTGACTTGATCTATTTATCTTGCAATGGGAAGAGGTGCTTTGTGATGGATTCGATCTCACGGTGCTTGATCCCAGTGACAGAAGGGGAACCGACACATATGTATCGTTGCTATTAAGGATAACAAGATGGGGTCTATTTCTACATAAATAGATCTTGTCTACATCATGTCATCGTTCTTATTGCATTACTCCATTTTCCATGAACTTAATACACTAGATGCATGCTGGATAGGGGTCGATGTGTGGAGTAATAGTAGTAGATGCAGGCAGGAGTCGGTATACTAATCTTGGACGTGATGCCTATATAATGATCATTGCCTGGATATCGTCATGAGTATTCGAAGTTCTATCAATTGCCCAACATTAATTTGTTTTCCACCGTTTGCTATTTTTCTCGAGAGAAGCCACTAGTGAAACCTACGGCCCCCGGGTCTATTCTTTAATATATTTGCCTTCATGATCTATTTTCATTTGCTTTTATTTTTAGATCTATTAAACCAAAAATACAAAATTTCTTTGTTGCACTTTATTTTATTTGCGATGTACTTATCCAATGTATTACAACTTTCTCCCGTCCACTTGCCAATTTCTGGCGCCGTTACCCGAAAGGGATTGACAACCCCTTTAACACGTTGGGTTGCGAGTATTTGTTATTTGTGTGCAAGAGCTATTTACGTTGTGTTGTGTGGTTCTCCTACTAGTTCGATAACCTTGGTCTCATAACTGAGGGAAATACCTACCGTCGATGTGCTGCATCATCCCTTCCTCTTTGGGGAAATACCGACGTAGTTCTAGCAGGCATCAAAAGGAATTTCTGGCGCCGTTGTCAGGGAGACATCACCAACATCTACCAAGTTCCTAATCACAAATCTCCTCTCCTTGCAATTTACTTTATTTGCCATTTTCCTCTCCCTCACTTCACAAAAAATGCCTTTTTACTCGCCTTCTTTTTTTTCGTTTGCGTTTTTCTCGTTAGATCTCATCTTTGCTTGTGTTACCATGTTTCTTCTATTTGCTTGCATCTTCGCTTGCAAAAAATCTATTGATATGGATCCTCATCCAATTGGCAATTGCTAATATTTTCAAAAGATCCAATTATGATGAACCAATTTCTAGTGAATTGAGTTCACTAGATTAACTTTATGAAGTTTTGCTTGAGATTTATGGATCTGAAAATTGTGATGAAGTGTTAAACGGAGAAATTTATAAAGTGATCCATGATACCTCCTTGAATGAAAAGCATAATTGCAATGATATTATTATAAATTCTATTAATGTCAATTGTGTTAATGATATGCAAAACCCCAAGCTTGGGGATGCTAATTTTGATATGTCCACTACTTATTGCAATGATCATGATTGGGGTGATTATTCTTATGATCTTGAAAATTTATTTGAACCTCATGATGAATATGCTTGTGCTAATATTAAAAGTGGGTTTGGAAGAGTGTCAACTTTAGCTAAAAATAATCCCACATATTTGGGGAGTGTTCAATCTTATGACCTTTTTGATAAAAGTGGGCTTAGAGAGGTCATGGCTTTATTTGATGATAATCCCACTATTTTGGAAGAGTGTCAACTTTGCATTCATGTGGATCATAAAGAGAATATTTTATGTGATAGCTATATTGGTGAATTTGATTATGATCCTACATGTAATTATGAGAGAGGAAAATATGGTTGTAGAAATTTTCATGTTACTAAATTACCTCTCATTATGTCGAGATTGCTATTGTTTCTTTCTTCTCCCTTGCATATGCTAGTTTTTGCTTGCCTTGATAATTTGTTTTCCTATAAAATGCCTATGCATAGGAAGTATGTTAGACTTAAATGTGTTCTTCACATGCTATTTATCCAATCTATTACAAATTTCTCCCATCCACTTGCCAATTTCTTGCGTCGTTACCCAAAAGGGATTGACAACCCCTTTAACACATTAGGTTGCAAGTATTTATTATTTGTGTGCAGGAGCTGTTTACATTGTATTGCGCATTTCTCCTACTGGTTCGATAACCTTGGTCTCATCATTGAGGGAAGTACCTACCGTCGCTGTGCTGCATCGTCCCTTCAACTTTGGGGAAATACCGACGTAGTTCTAGCAGGCATCACACCCTACAACGGGAATCCTTCACGTGTGCGCGACACAGAAGGCACCATAGGACAGCACCAACATAAAACATACAACTCAAACCAATCTAGATCATCAATCAACCCAAAGGACAAAAGAAATCTACTCAAAACATCTTAGGATGGCCACACATTATTGGATCATAATATGTGGCATAAAGCACCATGTTCAAGTAGGTGATTACAGCGGGGTGCGGGAGAGTGGACCGCGTAAAAGAGATGAGGATGGTGATGAAGATGGTGATGTTGATGAAGACGATCACCGCGGCAATGGTTCCCCCGATGGCACTTCGGTGCCATCGAGAGAGAGAGGGATAGGTTCTCCCCCTTGTTCTTCCTCCTCCATGGCCTCCCCCCTAGATGGGGAGAGGTTCTCCCTCTGGTCCTTGGCCTCCATGGTGATGACGGCCCCTCCGTGATCCTCCTCCATGGCCTCCGGTGATGATGGCCCCCTCCGGCAGGGTGCCAGAGAGGGCCTAGATTGGTTTTTCGTGGCTACAAAGGCTTATGGCGGCGGAACCCCCGATCTAGGTTTCTTTTCGGGGGTTTCTGTATTTATAGGAATTTTTAGCGTCGGTTTCACGTTAAGGGGGTCCACGAGTCAATGACAAGACCGGAGCACCCTCCCAGGGGGGTAGGGTGCGCCCTCCGTTGTTGTGGTTGGCTCGAGACTCTTCTGGCCAACCTCTTTTGCTTCGGGGGGTTCTTTTGGTCCATAAAAAATCACCGTAAATTTCCAGCTCATTTGGACTCCGTTTGATAATTCTTTTCCGCAAAACTCAAAAACAAGGGAAAACAGAAAATGGCACTAGGCTCTAGGTTAATAAGTTAGTCCCAAAAATCATATAAAATAGCATATAAAACATCCAAGATAGATAATATAATAGCATGGAACAATCAAAAATTATAGATACGTTGGGGACATATCAAGCATCCCCAAGCTTAATTCATGCTCGTCCTCGAGTAGGTAAATAATAAAAACAGAATTTTGATGTGGAATGCTAGCAAGTGCACAAGTTTGATCAATGATAATTTCAATCAATTTTTCTAGCATCATTATATATCATAACAATAGCTCATATCATAAAGCTTCTCGTGATCAAGTAACAAGCTATTCACATGTTAAAGCATAGACCGTAAACTTTCTTGAAAACTAACAAACAATGTTCTTAGTCATCAAACAATTGCAATTCATCTTATTTTCAGGAAGGGTCTATGTAAGAGATTTGATTTAGAAAATCCCACATCCTCAACTATCATATAGTCTTCCATGATTTCTACCACTCAAATCTTATTTTTAGAACAAATAGCATCCATTGAACACGGAGAAAGTTAGGGGCTTAATGTTTCGCCTCCCAACTTATTTATCATATAGATACTTGTCAACAATAATAATTCATGATCAAATATATTTGAATGGTCATATATGCTTAGATCTTTCCCCATCACATGATGCTTGCTAACTAAGGAGTATGTTGGAATGAGAAGGAATACTACTGACTCTTGCATAAAAGTAAAAGATAGGCCCTTCGCAGAGGGAAGCAGAGATTTGCAGAGGTGCCAGAGCTTGAAGCTTTTAAAACAGAGATGAAAATAATTTTGAGAGGTATGCTTTCATTGTCAACATAACAACCAAGAGTTCTCACTATCTTCCATGCTAGATACATTATAGGCAGTTCCCAAACAGAATGGTAAAGTTTTTACTCCCCCACCACCAACAAGCACATTCCACGGCTGGTCCAAATGTGTCGTCCAACTATCAACAATCCTGGGGGAGTTTTGTTTAATTATTTTCGATTTCATTTTTGATCTTTTGATCATAGGATTGGGCATCCTAGTTACCAGCCATTTTCTCGTGAATGATGAGTGGATTCCACTCATCGTGAGAATAACTCACCTAGCATGGAAGATACTAACAGCCCCTAGTCGCTACATGAGCGATTCGGTCATACAAAATAGATTATTATTTGAAGGTTTAGAGTTTGGCACATGCAGATTTACTTGGAACGGCAGGTAAATACCGCGTATAGGTAGATATGGTGGACACTCATGGAAGAACTTGGTTCAAGGGTTTTTGGATGCACAAGTAGTATCTCTACTTAGTATAGAAATTTTGGCTAGCAAAAGATTCTAAAAAGCAAGCACCACATGTTGGAGGATCCATAACAATAACTTCTATACAAATATACCCAAACATAACTCATTAAGTTGTCTTTCTTGTCCAATTTCAACTAATTTGATGAAGTTTGAAAATAGTTAATGGGGCTCACAATCATAGAAGATGTGCAAGATAGTACATTTATATGTGAAATCTGTCTTCCTTCAATATTCTTTCATGAATTGGTCAAGTGACCAATACTATGCTTGCTAACTTTCAATACGTTTACCACATTTACCACCTCTACTTCTTATATGTGAAGTTATTCCTCCCCATGGTATAAACATATGAAACATAAATAAATTCAGATTTATGACATTTAATTCATTTAACCATTTACTCATAGGATATAAGTGAAGCATGAGAGTAAAGGACAAACTACTCCAAAAGGGTATAAGTGAAGATCAATGAGTAGTCAAATAGTTAAATAGCCATGGGAGAACTGTCTCTGGTTCAAGATTTCAGATCCAATGATTTTATTCGAATGACAAGTAAAATGAAAATACGCTCCAAGCAAAACACATATTATGTGACGGATAAAAATATAGCTCCGAGTAAGGTATACCGATGGTTTTGAATACGAAAGAGGGGATGCCTTCTGGGGCATCCCCAAGATTAGGCGCTTGAGTCTTCCTTGAATATTACCTTGGGGTGCCCTGGGCATCCCCAAGCTTAGGGTCTTTCCACTCTTTATTCTCCTCTATCGATATCTCACCCAAAACTTAAAAACTTAAATCACATAAAACTTAACGGAACTTCGTGAGATGGGTTAGTATGATAAAGACAAAATCATTCACTTTGGTACTGTCAAGACAAGATTCATAATTGTTCTCAAATAATGCCTATTGTATCATATCATTTCTACAATTTATATTGAGCAATATAAGCCATAGAAACTAGAAAACAAGCAAACTATGCATTGAAAACACAATCTACCAGAAATGGAACAGTTTGTAATGATTTGAACATCAACCATACTTCTGCTACTCCAAAAATTCTGAAAAATCAGGACAACCTAGGCAATTTGTACATCAATCCCACGCTATTGCTCCTCGGCAACGGCGCAAGAAAAGAGCTTGATAATCCCCAAGTGCAAGGAATCATCGTAGCAATTTCCAAAGGTGGAGGTGATAAGTATGGAGTGTCGAACCCACAAGGAGCTAAAAGGTAAGATCATTGTTCTCTCAAGTCCTATCTGCCACTGATACGACTCTACGTACACCAAACGTTTGCTTCCATATAGAAACGAGAAATAAAACTACGTTGTGGGTATGAAGAGGATAGCTTTCCATGATATCAGAGAACTAAAATATAAAAGTAGGTGTTGTTAACATAAAGTTAGAATATATTACTATATATTATAAATAGCGAGTGTGTAATAACGATGGGTCGGTGTGCGGAATTGTCCTAGGCAATTGTTAACAAGATCGGTAGTCGTCATTGCAATTTCATATGAGGGAGGGGCCTAAGCTAACATACTTTCTCTTCTTGGATCTTATGCACTTATGATTGGAACTCTAGCAAGCATCCACAACTACGAAAGATCACTAAGGTAAAACCCAACCATAGCATTAAAGTATCAAGTCCCCTTTATCCCCTACGCAACAACCCCCTTACTCGGGTTTAAGCTTCTGTCACTCTAGCAACCCACTATAAGCGAATCATGAACGTACTGGAACACCCTACAACGGGAATCCTTCATGTGTTCATGGCACGGAAGGCACCAAAGGATAGCACCAACATAAAACATACAAGCAAACCAATCTAGATCATCAATCAACCCAAAGGACAAAAGAAATCTACTCAAAACATCATAGGATGGCAACACATCATTGGATCATAATATGTGGCATAAAGCACCATGTTCAAGTAGGTGATTACAGCGGGGTGCGGGAGAGTGGAGCGTGTAAAAGAGATGAGGATGGTGATGAAGATGGTGATGTTGATGAAGACGATGACCGCGGTGATGGTTCCCTCGATGGCACTCCGGAGCCACCGAGAGGGAGGGGAAGAGGTTCTCCCCCTTGTGCTTCCTCCTCCATGGCCTCCCCCTAGATGGGGAGAGGTTCTCCCTCTGGTCCTTGGCCTCCATGGCGATGATGGCCCCTTCGGGATGCTCCTCCATGGCCTCCGATGATGATGGCCCCCTCGGCAGGGTGCCAGAGAGGACCTAGATTGGTTTTTTGTGGCTACAGAGGCTTACGGCGGCGGAACTCTAGATCTAGGTTTCTTTTGGGGGGTTTCTGTATTTATGGGAATATTTGTCATCGGTTTCACGTTAGGGGGGGGGGGTCCACGAGTCAACGACAAGACCGGAGCACCCTCCTAGGGGGGGTAGAGCGCGCCCTCCGGTCTTGTGGTTGGCTCGGGACTCTTCTGTCCCAACTCTTTTGCTTTCGGGGCTTCTTGTGGTCCATAAAAATTCACCGAAATTTTCAGACCATTTGGACTTCGTTTGATATTCCTTTTCTGCAAAACTCAAAAACAAGGAAAAAAACAGAAACTGACACTGGGCCCTAGATTAATTGGTTAGTCCCAAAAATCATATAAAATAGCATATAAATGCATATAAAACATCCAAGATAGATAATATAATAGCATGGAACAATAAAAAATTATAGATACATTGGAGAATCAGCTCGCGACGGTGGAACTCCCGATCTAGGTTTCTTTCTGGGGGGTTTTCTGGATTTATAGGAATTTTTAGCATTGGTTTCACGTCAGGGGGGTCCATGAGTCAGCGACAAGGCAGGGGGGCGCGTCCTCCACCCTTGTCGTTGACTTGGGACTCTTCTTGCCCAACTCTTGTGCTTCAGGGGCTTCTTCTAGTCCATAGAAAATCATCGTAAATTTTCAGCTTGTTTGGACTCCATTTGATATTCTTTTCTGCAAAACTAAAAACTGGAAAACAACAGAAACTGACACTGGGCTCTAGGTTAATAGGTTAGTCCAAAAAATAATATAAAATAGCATATAAATGCATATAAAACATCCAAAACAGATAATATAATAGCATGGAACAATAAAAAATTATAGATACGTTGAAGACGTATCAGGGACCCCGTCAAAATGTCAACAAACGGAGCATAGGAGGAGTGTCGAGCACAAAAATAACCTATTCATCATCATCTTCATCCACAAACCCTTGCGGCTACCATTTTCACCTCCATAGCCATCTCCACCACCATAGCCCTCTCTCATCCAGTTCATACTTATAATCGTGCATCTCACAAGGCATACATTGTAAGACATTTTGCAATCAATAAATCTCAAGATGTGTTCTTCAATAATTTCTTCTCGCGATCTGATCTCCATGTGTGAGTAGTTAGGTAAGGTATGGGGTGAGGCATGAGCCTTGCAACCCTAGGTATTTGGTGAAGGGATCAATGTAAGCCTTTGACACGATGTCTTGTATGTGTAAAATAAAATTGCATCGTGAAGTATCTCTGGTCTTATCTGTGATCTTCATCCCTGCAGGTACCCATGATCATGAAGATCGAGCACCGGTGACGCTAGGAGCAAGGGAAATGTGAAGTGTTATACCGAACACCCGTGATAGTAAGGTTTAGTAGGGTAACATGGATCATATCCTTGGGGATTCATGAGGTGTAGTCATTGAACGCTCAAAGCTTTTGTTTGATATTATTATCTTGATTATCCGGGCAACCCGCGAGATGGATAGAGCCTTCAATACGACAACTAATTCTTGATGCAGGACTCATGTCGATCAGGACGTTATTTCGAGACATCCCCCATTCCAAATAATGCAATCACCTCTTGATGGGTGGCTTCCCGAGCACAAACTAATATCATTCTTTATCCCAACACCAATACTATAAGTGTTTGAATCAATATTTGCTTGCTGATCCGGTCAAAAGCTAGATTTGACACTTTAGCAAAATCTTGCTAGAGACCATCGCTAGAAGGTAATCTTCCTCTCGTGGGTTCGATAACCCAGGGTCATCTCTAGGGAAATAGGTGCAGGATACTCTTTTCAGTTCCAATATTGGGTCAACAAAAAGGAGATATCAGTGCTCCCCCTGTCGCAATGGAATGGTGCGAGGTGGCCACAGAGCTAAAGGCTGCTCGAGGAGGTGGAGCGCCACCACAGGGAGGAGGCCTACGTCATGGCCGCCCACCATCGGATCTAGGTTGGCGTGTCGTCCGGCCCTCGAAAAGGAGGTGCTTGTATTGATGTGAAGGTTGCTCAACGATGTGGAGCGCCACCACTCGTGAGGAGGCCTACGGCGGAGAGGTTCCCTGCATCACGCCGCATGTCCACACGTTCTCTCGTTGGAGGTAAGGATCAAATCCCCTCTCTATCATGCTAGTTTATTTTCTATTTTTGAGGTGATTCGGGTATGGTGTCAACGATGGCAAAATCGAGCTTGCTAATGTAGGGGTGTGGTTTTGGGATTTTTGATCCACCAAATTGATCCAACAATCCGAGGTATGATGTGGTTGAATTTGAGGAGCTGGTGAGATGGATTTTTTTTGGCCACATTTTTGCTGGCGCAGTAGATGTATCATAGTGTATGGAGAACTAGGTGTATATTTCTCATGATGTTTTTCATGGTTTTTTCTCCGATCTAAACATGTGCTTTACCATGGCAACTAAGGACAAGTTGCTATCAAACTAGAGAAATGTCGATACAGTTTACGAATTTGTGATGTTGTTTTTGTCACGACAACCTAACATGTACTGGCACTGTAATTTTGGGGCGATGGTCACATGGTGAATGTGGGATTGCTCTTATCTGAAACACAGCAAATTGTAAAACATGGCGAATTCAGAAAGTTTCCACGACACGTCAAACTTGCCATCCTCCAAATTGTTTGCCACCATTTTCTTCAAATGTATATTACTGTTTATATCTCTAAAATGACAAACTTACTGTATGGATCATGGCAAACTAAACGTATGGACTATGGCAAGCTTAAACTAAGTACCATGGCAAACTAAATTTATGGACCATGGCAAGTTTAATTCAAGTATCATGGAGAATATCATGGCAAAATCATTTTACACACATTGCAATTTTCTTTTTACGCAAAGCATGAAAAAATATAATAAAAGTACAATGGAAATTTTCAACAACATCTCCCATGGGTATATTTTGTATTTCTAATATGCCCTTACAAGTTCTAGTTCATTGAGCATATAATGGAACAATCACATGACAAATGTATGACAACCCGATCCTCATAACAATTTTACCTTTTGAGAACATGGAAAATTTACTTATGTAGCATGGTAAATTTACCTTTATTGCCATGGAAAATTTCATTTTTAATTGCCAATGCAAATTTTACTTTTATTTCCCACATGGCAAATTACCTTTACTGCCATGGAAAATTTACTTCAACATACAAGGTAATTTTTTTTCCATGGCAAATTTACTTTTGTTTTGCCGTGGCAAATTTACCTTCATTGCCATGGAAAATTTACCTTTACTTTCTGGGCAAAATTACCTTTATTGCCATGGCAAATTTACTTCAACATACAATGCAAATTTCCTTTTAAATTTTTCCATGGCAAATTTACTTTTGTTTTTTTTATCATGGTAAATTTACATCCACTGCCATGGCAAAATTATCTTTACTATCAAGGAAAATTTACATCAAGCATACATGATTTTTTTACTTTTAACTTTGTCATGGCAAATTTAACTGTATTTTCATGGCAAATAAATCTTAACTTTTGCCATGGCAATTTTACTTTAACATACATGGCAAATGAACTATTTTTTTGTACGTAGCATTTTCTCATGTTTCTTAATTCTTTTAGACCAATGGGGTTTAACAGAATTTTTGTTTTTCATAAGTCATGGGCAAAATTAACATACATGGCAAATGAACTATTTTTGTACGTAGCATTTCATAAATTTTCTTATATTTGGACCAATGGGTTTTTAGTGGTAATTTTGTTTTGCATAAGTCATGGGCAAATTTTTCACACTCAATTTTGTCATGAAGTCAGTTTGGACATCACGGCAAATACTGAACCTTCCGTAATGTAACTTTTGATTTTTTTTTAAGTATATAGTAGTTGTATTCACTAGAGCATGGCAACCTTCTTATCATGTGGTATGGATTTCCTAGATATTTTTAGGTTTAAAGGTTTTTTGTTTTTCTATATACTCGCTGGGAGAGGCAGGAGCACACAACATTGCAATTCTTTTTTTTTTACATCCTTCATGGGCTAATGGCATTTTTTGGGCTTGTCCGATGGGAGGCATTTGGCTGGCCCACTGAAGGCCATCTTTCAGGCCATCTGGCTGCACGTGGTTAGTGCTGTGGGAGTATTGTAGCGAACGGCAGTTCGCTCCAACCAATTGTTCGATCTGCCGAACGTCAGTTCCTTATCGGGGACCAATATAAAAGCAAAGGAGCCCGGGCAATTGTGCATTATGCTCCCTCAATTCAACGAGGGATGCATTGATAATTCTGCTGCCTATTGTTCCAAATCCTATGCCAATGGACAACTGAAAATTAAAGGTGAAAACGAAAAAAGATACTGATATATAAATGTAAAGTACTCTATGCATATTCAACTTAGCACAGTCACCACGAGCAAGCCGTTGCCCGCCATTACACTGTCTGCGTCTGCATGGCAGCTTTTGACGTCGCCATGGGCCTCCGCGCCGGTCAGCTCGCGCGCGCGAACGGCCTGATCTTCCCAGTCCGTGCGCTGCACCGCTCGCAGCATCAGGGCCGCGCACACCAGCTGCGCCGTCAGCATGCCGGCCCACATGCCCCGGAAGTCGAGCCGTGCCGGCCAGAACGCCAGCGCCAGAGCGGCCGGCATGCCGACGCCATAGAAGGCTGAGGCGTTGATCCTCGCGGCCTTCCCCAGCCGCGCGCTGCCGCGGAGCACGCCGCAACCCGCTGTCTGCGGGCAGTTGCCCAGCTCGGCGGCGCCGAGAATGGGCAGCGCCACGGACGTCAGCCGCAGGATGGCCGCATCTGCGGTGAACATTCGCGCCCATACGCCCCTCACGGACGCCGCGAATGCGCACGCCACGAGGCCCAGCGCGGCGCCACAGGCGAGGCCGACGCGTGCCGCGAGGCGCGCACGCTCCGGCCGCCCCGCGCCGAGCTCATGCCCGACGCGCGTGGACACGGCGCAGCTGAGGGAATGCGGGAAGATATACACCAGTGACGTGGTCTGTATGAGTATTCCCATAGCTGCCACCGCCGCTTTCGGGTCGGTGAGCACGCCGCAAAGCATGACCATGATCTCGTACCACCACCACTCCAGGCATATCGACATGCAGCTGTGAACGGAGAGCCTGACCAAGCGGCCCCATTCCAGAGCAGGTTCCTCCATCGGTGACAAACATGCACCATCTTTGCCATCGCTGCCGCCATTGCCATGGGTTACTCCGGAGAAGTACACGTAGGTCACGAGGAACAGCAAGAAGTTTAGGTTGGTGCAGACGGCTCCGAGGGCGACGCCGCGGATACCGAGGCGGAGGCCCTGCAAGAGGATGCAGTTGATGGGAACGTGGAGCAGGAGCGCGGCGGCGGCTGCGTACGTGATCGGGAGCGTGATGGCCTGCGCACGGAGGTACACGCGGATCGGGTGGAGGAAGGACTGCACGAGGAGGTCTGGCAGCGAGCACATGATGAAGTCGTAAGCAGCGGCCGCAATGTCGGGGTCCTGCCCTGTGGCGACGAGGATGCGGTGCATGGCGACCCAGAGCAGGCTGACGGGGATGGACGCGACCAGGAGCAGCGAGATGGTGCGGCGGAGCGCCGCGGCGAGGACAGACGTGCGGCCGGCACCGAACGCCTGGCCGCACACCGGGTCCATACCGGCAGCCAGCCCGGAGAGCACCGAGTAGCCGGTGATGTTGGCGAAGCCGAGCGCGAGGGAGCCGCCAGCGAGTGGCAGGCGGCCGAGCCGGCCAAGAAAGATCATGGACACTAGGGAGCGCGCGTACATGAGCAGCCCCGCGCCGACCATAGGCACGGCGAGCCGCACGATGGAGGCCACCTCGGCACTCGCGCCGCCGCCGCGTCGCGCTTTCTTTGGCCGGTCATGCAGCACGGGTGGCTGGAGCAGAGCCTCGTGGACGCATCGTGCTTGCTGCTGGGAGCAATGGCACATTGCAAATTTGCAGTGTGTTGCGTGCGTGCGTGTTGTTTTGGCAGCAGGGTGCGTGCCAGATGCTAGCTCAGGTCAGGGCTTTGCTTGCGTACCTATCCATGGTGGCTTTGGATCGTATATATAAACCGTTGTGCTGACATCCTTTGAAAACTTTCGGTGTGTTTCCGTCCCATATTTTTGTGTGGGGCCTACAATATTACGGTTTGCGAAATCCCAGTCGAGCGAGATTTAGCCATGGAATTTTACTAACCTGTGGGTCATCGAGTAGTTTCTTTTTTTCTTTTGAGGGGTAATGCTTGTTTCTATCTTAGCAGATGGTGGGCTATCGCTTGGGGACATTGTCCATCCATCCCGGCCTTTTTTTATGTGGGCTATATGTTTGTGGCTTGCTGTGTTATTTCTATTTTGTTTTTAATTTTTGTTTTTCTCATAGTTTATCCGCGTAACAGTTTGGATTCTCCAATGAGTCCACATGCCACTCATGGCTTCGTCACTAGATTCAGATCCGAATTGTAGTCCTTGAAAACTGAGTCCTGCAAAGCAACGCATCCAGTTGCTGGTGGGATGCGGGTGAGAAGGACGACGAAATGGACATCACCGAGCCCCGGGGTGGCGAAGATACAAGTTGACGGAGGTCTTGCAAAAGATGGTAATAGTGGCGCATCCGTTACAGTTTGCCATGATCACATATGCCTCTTTTTGGGTTCATCAGCTATGGTATTTACCGACATTTCAGACCCGACAACATTGGAGGCAGTCGCTTGCCGTGAAGCTCTAGCGCTTGCGTTGGACTTGTCCCTCGGCAAAGTTGTTATTGCATGTGATAAGAAAGTGGTGGCGGAGATAAAGAATAGATCTGAAGGAAGGTATAGTGCAATCATTAAGGAGATTAACGCTCGGGCAAGAGAGCTCACAAGCTGTGATTTCATTTTTGAAAGCCGTACTATGAATGTTGATGCACACAATTTAGCAAAATTTTCTACTTCGCTAGATGTTGGTCACCATTTGTGGCTGGGTTTACCCCATGACCAGTTTGTTACTCCTGTAAACCGAGCTGCTACTTTGCAATAAAGTTTTGGTTTACCACTAAAAAATGTTTACTCTTCTTTTGCTAAAAAAATGTTTATTCTCCTCTATAATTATATTTAAATGTTTACTAAAAAACTAAGGTTTTCCCCTATGAATTAATATAAGGAGGAAAAGCAGGAAAAAACACTGTGGTTGGTAGCTCGTAGCTCGTAGGGCATCTCTGATATTGTTTTTAGGTGGCGTTTTCTTTGTTCTTTTTATTTTTTAGACGCATAATATTTGATATATTGAAACTGCATCTAACCTTTTTGTGCAACTAACCATATTAGAATGTCACCTTGTATTCTATTTTATGATAATTCATCAAAATACAACTAATCATGATACTTCTACATGTTTTTCTTGTATCTTATTTTTTTTGCAACTCTAATTTTTTATGCATTGTATACTTATATATTTACTATGTACTCCCTCCATTCACAAATATAAGATGTTCTAAATGTATTTGTTCACTCATTTTAGTCCATATGTTCTATTCAAAATATCCAACACATCTTATATTAATTTGAGTATACCAAATTTATCTATCTGTTGGGGTGAGGTAGATAATCTGCCATAATTTATTTCCTTTTACTTATACCCCCGTTATGATGGAAATGGAAAATTTTGATGATAGGAATACTCGAGAGCCTGTTGTTAATGTCTTATAGCCCACAATGTGAACAGTGGGAGTATTATTCTTAAAATTCTAAATAAGACTAACATATAATGTGTGTGTGCCAGCAGCGTTTGATGCTAGGGGCGGCTGGATGATGGCATTTTAATTTATTTTTGAATTTTTGTCTTCTTTCTACCATTGCACGAGAACAATATGCAAGATGATCTTTAGGAGGAAATGTTTCTAGTTGCATGTCCACCTCTTGACATGCAGTTGCCCTCGATGGCTTCGAGTTTCATGCTCGTCCTCAACACACAACTGCCCTTGCTGGTAGCCAGTTGCATGTCTGCCCCCTCGACATACAACTACAACTGGCACAACACAACCGTAACTTACGCGCGAGGGGGGGGGGGTGTCTTTTTTCTCAATTTGCATGTCATCCCTTGATAGGTAACTTCCCTTGCTGGCATCTAGTCGGATATCCACCCTTTACACATAGCTACATCCGATGGTAGCCAGTTGCATGTCCACCCTCGCACGCAACTACCCCCAACTATGTGTGCGCGCAGCATGTGGCCTTAAGGGAGGGCCCAACACACACCTACAAACTCACAACAAGACTATATATGGATCTTGGTGGGATTAGTGGCACAAAAAATCAAGAAAATTGAAGCTCAAGATTTTGTAAATGTTGAGATCAATCCAAAAGACTCAAAATGCAAAGCAAGTGATCACACATATAGAGGAGGGCAATAAAGAAACACACATGATGGGATAGTGGGGCTTGTGCAACAAAATAGCTGAGGAATATAAAATTGCCTAACGAAGACTAACTTGTGTTGCACAAACACAAGGAGAGATGCTAGCTTGATTGCACATTTGGACACCACCACTTGGAAACAACCTACATATGCAAGCAAAATGTTTTCCTATACCATGTATCTTCATGCACAAGTATATCTTTTCATTCTCAACTCATTGCTTATAAGATTGATCATTCTTTCTTGCTTAGAAGTTTTTTTTTATTTTTCTCTTCCTTTCCAATATTCTTATTGACCCTCAACCAAATATACAAGACAAGTATCACAAGATGTGCATGGGAATAAGCTATCGTATGATATATCAAATGATGCAACAATATGTTATCATATCTATGGTGCTCAAGTTTTCGTGAAGCCCGACATTACTCGAACATCTAGTCTCAATAGGTATGACGGTGATCGCAAATATGGTGGGGCTGTCATAATCGAAAGGAAGAAAAAGTTTGTGTCGGTATGGATACCTTCCTCACACTTAACCTTTCACGAAGTCGGGGGTAATCAACCTTGCTTCCGATTGAAGGTGGTCTCAAAGGATGGAGCAACCGTTGTTGGTTGCGGAATCTCGTGTATTGATGTAGTTAATGACGCAATATAAGCTAATGAAGATTTGACCCAATGGTCACTTCTGATGAAGCGATGTTGATGATCCAGTGGCACGAACGTGATGGTGGATGGAGGGATTGCGATGTCGATGGAGAACCTCAAAATGTTTTTGGCCAAAAGATGTGGAAACCTAGATGAGGGCCTCGAGCATGTTAATAGCTTGAAAGCAAGCCAAAGAGCGCTCAAATCAGAGTCCGGAGCAAAAATTTAGGGCCTAAAAGTTGAAGAAGGGTGATGCTGAAATTTCGTGCACACTCTTTGTATAGCGTGAAGTTCTGGGGGTAGGGGCGGAAGTTCTTGGGCTAGCGGATGAAGCCTAGGGTTGACCAGGAAATTTCAGTGTCAACTCTCTGTTCAGCCGAGAAGTTCCGGGTAGGGTGGAAGTTCCTGGGTCCAGAAGTTCTAGGAGTGCATGTAAGTTTCGAGGTTTGCGGAAATACGTCCGTGACGAATCCCGAATTCGTATCTGAGAATGGGGGCAGAAAAACTCGATTCGAGAGAATAATTGAAGGGGGTAAAGGAAAATTTGGGGCTAGGGAACGCCAAGGGAGGTAGATCCACTTGACAAACACTATCCAGAGAAAGAAATCAACAAAAACTCACTAGAACATCAAATCACAAGAAATTTTTTAGGCCTATTTTTTTGGAATTTTTTGAAATTGGGAAGAAAAATTCGAACAAAAGGCTAGAAAAGTGGGCGGTCGGGCTCCATCGTGTCAACTTTGCTCTGTTCCAAGATGATGTAGGGCAAGCCTCTAGAGTGGCCCGTTCTTCATTAATTGGAGGGGATTCGAGGAAGAAAATGAAGAGCATGGGGGGAAACATGAAAATCAACACACATAGATGCAATCAAACAAACATAGATAGATCCATGACCCAAATCATCCAAACAATGAGATGGAACAAGATAGTTCTTCCCCAAGTCCTAGAACAAGGCAGGCTTGATGATTCTATGACGGGAATACTTATCCACAAGTGGAGGTCTTAATATTCCCAAGGGACCCTTCTCCAATGGGTGCCTTGATCTCCAATGGAGTCTCTCTCTCACACAAGAGCAATCCCACAAGGCAAGTACATGAGCTAAGCTCTATGATATGAGATCTATTCTTAGCTATCTCTAGAATGGAGGTGGGAGAGGAGTATGTATAGTGTAATCCACGAAGGGGTGAGTTAGGGGGGAAATGGGTACATGGGGTGCGCCCGATACACTGCTCACAGGCAGGGCCAGAAGTTCCGGGATGACCAAAAGTTCTGGGCACCACATTCCAGACAAACTTTCGGGTAGGATCTGGGGTATCCAGAGAGTTTGCACTCTGTGCCTCATGGAGGTTGGATGTGGTCGGAATATCCAGGGAGAGCCAAAATTTCTGGGGCCAGAAGTTCCAGTCTGGTGCCGGAGTTTCCGGCTTTTCCAGAAGCTCATTCGTGCTTAATTTTCTTCACTTCCATGCTTCCCTTGCGGATGGTGTAGTTGTACTCCTGATCTTGGACTCATGCTTGATGAATGTGTAGCTCCGCTCACACCTATGCATGCACACAAGAGAGGGGTCAAGTAGTATACCATACTCGAAGGGCACAAGTAGTCACACATATAGGAGAAGATTCATCTTTGTATGTTTGAAGTAGATGTTGTGCTTGTCTCTTGGGAAAGGATCTCTTGACATGGTGATGTCCATAGGGTACTTTGCATTAGTTAGGTTGCGCGTCAAAAACCTCTGCCTTTATAACAACCATCCATGTGAAACCGGTGCTCGTGTCCAGTTTGTTTTCCCTTGGAAGTGGTCTAGGTACAGGAAAGTGGGCCGATGTAGGAATGGGTGTCTTCCTCTCGAACGCGCAGCACATGATCCTCACAAAACACCTTGGAGGCTGCTTCGAGTTATAGTGCTCATGCAAAGTACCTGGTTCTATCTGACATGCTTGCAAGCTTAGCATACATGATGGAATACAAAATCAAGGATGACTTTACTAGAATAGTTACCTCGATCGACACGTCAATAGGGCATTTGATGTTCTTCTCCATCGAGTCCTTTGCGTCATAAATCCTCGACTTGATCTTGGATTCAGAATGGAGGGTGAAGGTGATTATGTCACTGATTAAAATATAATTGGCCTCGAAGACAAGGGGCCACCCATCTACAAACACGACAGTCTCATGCCATTGCTTTATTTGAACGTTGCAACTTCAATGTTGGGTTGCCATCAGTCTCACGGGAAGCGGCAATGGACCTTTCAGGTGATGATGGAATGCAGTAGGCACATGCAGGACATGCAGCGCACTGTTCTCAATATGAATGCTGAACCGCTTATGAGTATGAACACCGATGTAATTTTCGAGATTCAAGGGCGACATTTGTCACTGCCCACAACAGTCGAATGCAATGGAGGGACATAGCAAATCCTTAAGGAAAAATGGTTCTATTGGAGAGAGTCAATGAACCTGGGTGGAACAAAGGGATAGCGGTTAACGGAGGGTCCTGCCGATGCACCTAATGTTTGCATCTGCATTAAAACATCAATGACATTTTTAGGGATGATCTGAGTATGGCGTAAGAATATGGTAGTAAGAAATGATTCTGGTGCTGTCACTTTCATATGGGAGCAACATAATGATTTAATATGATTGTATGCATGCAATGATTAGTGCTACCAGCGTCCAAAGAGGCTCGTGTATAGAGTCTGATGTTATGTATGATCGGCGTACAAGTTTTAAAGATATTCAGATCTACCCATAGGATTCATGCCTAACCAGATCTTTTAAGGCATGTTTGGATTGTGACTATGTTTGTAAGACTTGCCTAAGTTGAGGTGTGGCAAAGTGTGGCAAGTTGTGGCTTGGAACGAAACAACCCCCTTAGGAGGTCCAAGTAAGGGCTAGGTGACAAACTTACCTTTTGGACATTTTTGCTAATTCCTTTGCCATTGATGTTGCCAGATCAAAAAAAATCATGTTGCTCCAATCTGATTTCCTCCATGAACAACACTGACTTCCACAACCTACCATCAAGATGCTTCACACTTGCACACTGTCGTGAGATAGGATTATCGATCACCTTTCCTGAGGAATGTGAGTTAGAAGCATGCCGGCTAGGACCAGAGGATGAGAGTTGCAAAGTGGGTAGGTATGGGACTACCAATATGGAACCAACTTGGATGGGAGATCAAGAAGATGAATGGCGTAAGGTAACAGGCTCATAATTAACTAGGTGTAACCCCGCTTTATCATGGCTCAAGATGCTTCAGTTTAGGTGATTCTTGTAGCTTCTTTTCCCTTGGCTAGTGCTACTTGTTAACTATGTTGGTATTTCCCCGAAGAGGAGAGGAAGATGCAGTACAGTAGAGATTAGTATTTCTCTCAGTTAAGAACCAAGGTTATCAATCCAATAGGAGAACCACGCAATACCTCGTTAGCAACACTTGCACACAAAAGAGCAAATACTTGCACCCAACGCGATCAAGGGGGTTGTCAATCCCCTTGGAAGGTATTTGCAAGGATCAAATCCGATAGTGATAGATAGATAAATAAAATACAAAATGAAAGAATGGTGAATAAATGGCAGCAAGGTACTTTTGGATTTAATATATGATAAAACTAGACCCGGGGCCCATAGTTTTCACTTGAGGCTTCTCTCTCGGACAAAAAAAATACGATGCTAAACAAATTACTGTTGGGCAATTGATAGAAAAGCGCATAGTTATGACGATATTCAAAGCAATGATCATGTATATAGGCATCACGTCTGAGACAAGTACACCGACTCCTGCCTGCATCTACTACTATTACTCCACCCATATCGACCGATATCCACCATGCATCTAGAGTATTAAGTTCATGAAAAATGGAGTAACGCCTTAAGCAAGATGACATGATGTACACAAAGTAAATCCAACCAATATGAATAAACCCTGTTGTTTCCCCTTAATGGTAACAATACAAATACATGTCTTATCCCCTTCTACCACTGGGATATAGATCACCACAAGATTGAACCCATTACAAAGCACCTCTTCCATTGCAAGATGAATCAATCTAGTTGGCCAAACCAAACAGATAGATCGGAGAGAAATACAAAGCTATAATAATCATGCATAAAAGAATTCAGAGCAGACTCAATTAATATTCATGAACAATATGATCATAAATCCACAATTCATCAGATCCCAACAAACACACCGCAAAAGAAGATTAGATCAAATAGATCTCCAAGAACATCAAAGAGAACATTGTATTGAAGATCAAAGAGAGAGAAGAAGCCATCTAGCTACTAGCTGTGGACCCATAGGTTTATGGTAAACTATTCACACCTCATCGTAAGGGCCGCAAGGTTGATGTACAAGCCCTCTATGATAGATTCCCCCTCTGGCAGAAAACCGAAAAAGGCCTCCAGATGGGATCGCAAGAAAATAGAAACTTGCAGCAACGAAAAAAGTATTTTGGGTGGCTCTCTGTTGGTTTCCCGATTTTATAGAATTTATAGAGGTGGAATTAGGTCAGACAGAGCCACGAGGGGCCCACAAGGCATTAGGGCGCGCCTACCCCCTGGGCGTGCCCTGTTACCATGTCGTCTCCTCATTTGCCTTCTGGTCTCCTCCCGAAGCTTCTAGGATTTCTCTTGTGCAGAAAAAATTGTCGAAAAGTTTCATAACGTTTGGACTTCATTTGGTACTGATTTCCTGGAAAACCAAAAACAAGCAAAAAACAACAACTATCACTTGGCACCAGGTCAATCGGTTAGTCCCAAAAAATGATATATAATCACATAAAATTGCATATAAAACATACAAGATTGATACTATAATAGCATGGAACAATCAAAAATTATAGATACGTTGGAGACCTATCAAGCATTCCCAAGCTTAATTCCTGCTCGTCCTCGAGTTGGTAAATGATAAAAACAGAATTTTTGATGTGGAATGCTACATAACATGTTCATCATGTAATCATTATTTTATGGTATGAATATTTATATCTGAATGATTCAAAGCAATAGTTTATAATTTGACATAAAGTCATCAATACTCAGGCATGCCAACAAACAATCATGTCTTTCAAAATAAAAATGCTAAAGAACGTTATCCCTAGAAAATAATATGGCCTTGTCATTCTCCATCTTCTTAACACAAAGTATAAATCATGCACTACCCCGGTGTCAGCCAAGCAAGTGTTCATACTTTTTAATGCGCTTCAGCTTTTTCAACACCCACGCAATACATGAGCGCACGCCATGGATATAGGACTGCGGGTGGAATAGAATATGGTGGTAGATATTAACACTACAAAAAATACACTTCCGTGATGATACGTGTTTGTCACATTAGGTCGCGTTTTCTGTCATGCATGTACATCCATGACGATTTTATGATAGAATCAAGATAGTCATACCTGTGTTGTCGTAGAAGTGTTCCATGACATTACCAAAATTATCATCACGGAAGTGTCCACTTCCATGATGATAAATCGCGCGTCACAGAAGTGCTTTCGTCAAGGGTGATCGACACGTGGCATCCACCGTAACGGAATGCCGTTAAGCTATCGGGTCGGGTTTTGGATCCGATAACCCGTTAACAGCCCGGACCAATGGGGATTTTCCACGTGTAAAATCATCATTGGCTGGAGGAAACATGTGTCGGCTCATCATCGGGATAGATGTCATCCACTCATTGGACAGAAGGCGCCTATGATACGTCGACATGTGGCACGACCCAATAGAGGCCCATTCCTGTGAAAAGGCCGGCCCGTTTGACTTGGTCAAAAGGTGGCGGCCCGACCCATGGAAATCCTATTAACGGCCTATTAGCATATAGCCCATTTACAACCCACTAACCCAAGGCCCGTTATGCCCTATCCGAATTAGGCCCAGTAGCGTCATCTGGGCCATCCAATATGATTCCAGCCCGTTTTCACTTCTGGCCCATGTATGGCCCATGACGTCTTTCGGCCCATATGAGGCCCTTTGTAACTCTTGGCCCATTAACAGCCTGTGGTGAAACTGGCCCACAATGAACAGTGTATCACTTTATACCCATTAACGACCCGTGGTGAAACTTGCCCGTAATGAATAGTGTATCACTTTATACCCATTAACGGCCCGTTATTCTGTTGGGCCGTTTCCAGCCAATGTTATCTTTCAGCCTTCTCAGAGCCCATTTATTCTTGGGCTCATTTCCAGCATTTGTTTACTTACAGCCCGTTACTGTCATTTTCTGCTTGTGGGCTAAATTCAGCCCGAGGTTACAGTCGGCCCATTTGTGGCCCGTTGAGGGAGTCCTGGATTAGGGGGTGTTCGGATAGCCGAACTATCACCTTTGGCCGGACTCCTGGACTATGAAGATACAAGATTGAAGACTTCGTCCCGTGTCCGGATGGGACTTTCCTTGGCGTGGAAGGCAAGCTTGGCGATACGGATATGTAGATCTCCTACCATTGTAACCGACTTTGTGTAACCCTAACCCTCTTGGGTGCCTATATAAACCAGAGGGTTTTAGTCCGTAGGACGAACAACAATCATACCATAGGCTAGCTTCTAGGGTTTAGCCTCTCTGATCTCGTGGTAGATCTACTCTTGTACTACCCATATCATCAATATTAATCAAGCAGGAGTAGGGTTTTACCTCCATCGAGAGGGCCCGAACCTGGGTAAAAACATCGTGTCCCTTGTCTCCTGTTACCATCCACCTAGACGCACAGTTCGGGACCCCCTACCCGAGATCTGCTGGTTTTGACACCGACATTGGTGCTTTCATTGAGAGTTCCTCTGTGTCGTCATCTTTAGGCCCGATGGCTCCTCCATTCATCAACAACGATGCGGTCCAGGGTGAGACTTTTCTCCCCGGACAGATCTTCGTATTCGGCGGCTTTGCACTGCGGGCCAATTCGCTTGGCCATCTGGAGCAGATTGAAAGCTACGCCCCTGGCCATCAGGTCAGATTTGGAAGTTTGAACTACACGGCTGACGTCCGCGGAGACTTGATCTTCGACGGGTTCGAGCCACAGCCAAGCGCGCCGCACTGTCACGATGGGCATGATCTAGCTCTGCCGCCGAACAGTGCCCTGGAGGCCGCACCAGTGTCCGCTCCGACCCTTAGCTCGGAGCCGACTGCGCCGATCGAGGACGGGTGGCTGGACACCGCCTCGGGGGCTGCGATCTCTATGACGATTGAGCCGAACACCATCCCTGTCCTTTGCAAGGCTCGTAACTCCAAGGTGCCAGACTCCTCTCCGGACTCCAAACCTTCCGTGCCCCTGCCAATCGAATCCGATTGGGCGCCGGTCAAGGAATTCACCGCCGCGGACATCTTTCAGCGCTCGCCCTTTGGCGACATCCTGAATTCACTAAAGTCTCTCTCTTATCAGGAGAGCCCTGGCCGGACTATGGTCAGGAAGGTTGGGATGCGGACGAGCCAACAAGAACCAGCGCCTACAGGGCACTGGAAGGCCACCTCGTCATACGACATTACATGGTGGACATCCCAAAAGATGGGAATGGCGATGGAACAACGGAGGATGACCCCTCCAAGAAACAGCCTAAGCGCCGGCGTCAGCGGCGCCGCTCTAAATCCCGCCACAGCAAAAACGGTGATTCCGGCACGGGAGACAATAACACCCCGGACAGTGCCGAAGACAACCCCCTCCAGCAGGATTCAGCGCAGGAGGATGGAGAAGCCAGCCCTCATGAGAGAGCGGCAGACAGAGAGGTAGAGGACGATAATTACATGCCTCCCTCCAAAGACGAGGCAAGCCTCAACGACGACGAATTTGTCGTGCCTGAGGATCCCGTCGAAGAGCGTTTCAAACGCAGGCTTATGGCCACGGCAAGCAGCCTCAAGAAAAAGCAGCAACAGCTTAGAGCTGACCAAGACTTGCTAGCCGACAGATGGACTGAAGTCCTTGCGGCCGAAGAGTATGAACTCGAACGCCCCTCCAAGAGCTACCCAAAATGCAGGCTGCTACCCCGATTAGAGGAGGAAGCACCTAAACCTACATCACCAGCGCATGATACGGCCGACCGGCCACCTCGTGGCCGCGACAGAGAGGCCTCTCGGCCCTCCACTCAAGCCGCACCCCGACGCCGCTCAAAAAATACCAAGGCACGGGAAAATGCGCCAGACCTGCGGGATATATTGGAGGACAAGGCAAGGCAAACAAGATCGATCTACGGATCGCGTGGGCGCCCCACGATACGTGATGATAACCGTCACGCCGGATATGGCAATTCCGGCCGGGCCGAACACAGTAGACAAAGCTCATTTGAGCTGCGTCGTGATATAGCCCAATACAGAGGCGCCGCACACCCACTATGCTTCACAGATGAAGTGATGGATCATCAAATCCCTGAGGGTTTCAAACCCGTAAACATTGAATCATACGATGGCACAACAGATCCTGCGGTCTGGATCGAGGACTATCTCCTTCATATCCACATGGCCCGCGGTGATGATCTACACGCCATCAAATACCTCCCACTCAAGCTTAAAGGACCAGCTCGGCATTGGCTTAACAGCTTGCCAGCGGAGTCAATTGGTTGTTGGGAAGACCTGGAAGCCGCATTCCTCGACAACTTCCAGGGCACCTATGTGCGACCACCAGACGCCGATGACCTAAGCCACATAATTCAGCAGCCAGAGGAATCGGCCAGACAATTCTGGACACGGTTCCTAACCAAGAAAAATCAAATCGTCGACTGTCCGGATGCAGAGGCCCTTGCAGCCTTCAAACATAACATCCGCGACGAGTGGCTTGCCCGGCACCTAGGACAGGAAAAGCCGAAATCCATGGCAGCCCTCACAACACTCATGACCCGCTTTTGCGCGGGAGAGGACAGCTGGCTAGCTCGTAGTAACAACATGACCAAGAGCCCTGGTAATTCGGATACCAAGGACAGCAACGGCAGGTCGCGTCGCAACAAGCACAAGCGCCGCATTAATGGCGATAATGCTGAGGATACGGCAGTCAATGCCGGATTCAGAGGCTCTAAACCCGGTCAGCGGAAAAAGCCATTCAAAAGAAATACTCCGGGCCCGTCCAATTTGGACCGAATACTCGATCGCTCGTGCCAGATACACGGCACCCCCGAAAAACCAGCCAACCACACCAACAGGGATTGTTGGGTGTTCAAGCAGGCAGGCAAGTTAAATGCCGAAAACAATGACAAGGGGCTGCATAGCGACGACGAGGAGGAGCCCCGGCCGCCGAACAATAGAGGACAGAAGGGCTTCCCCCTACAAGTGCGGACGGTGAACATGATATACGCAACCCACATACCCAAAAGGGAGCGGAAGCGTGCACTAAGGGACGTATATGCGATGGAGCCAGTCGCCCCAAAGTTCAATCCGTGGTCCTCCTGCCCGATCACTTTTGATCGAAGGGACCACCCCACTAGCATCCGCCATGGCGGATTCGCCGCATTGGTTCTAGACCCAATCGTTGACGGATTTCACCTCACTAGAGTCCTGATGGACGGCGGCAGCAGCCTGAACCTGCTTTATCAGGATACAGTGCGCAAAATGGGCATAGACCCCTCAAGGATTAAACCCACAAAGACGACCTTTAAAGGCGTCATACCAGGTGTAGAGGCCAACTGTACAGGCTCAGTTACACTTGAAGTGGTCTTCGGATCCCCGGATAACTTCCAAAGCGAGGAGTTAATCTTCGACATAGTCCCGTTCTGCATCGGCTATCACGCACTGCTCGGACGAACCACATTTGCAAAGTTCAATGCGGTGTCGCACTACGCATACCTCAAGCTCAAGATGCCAGGCCCTCGAGGAGTCATTACGGTCAACGAAAACACCGAACGCTCTCTCCGAACGGAGGAGCATACGGCGGCTCTCGCGGCGGAAGTACAAAGCAGCCTCTCAAGGCAATTCTCGAGTCCGGCTATTAAACGTCCGGACACCGTCAAGCACGCCCGGAGTAACCTACAACAATACCTCCTGGCATGTCCCGAGCATGCGTAGCAATGCGGCCCCAACCCCAGCCCTCGCGAAATTGCGAAACCAGTACTACGCTTACATAATTACGCTCTGGAAATACCATGGGCATAGGGGGAGGGGCACGACCATGGTAGGCCCAGAATGTGACTCAACCGCACCAGGGGCTCCCGATTGTGCAATTCTTTTTTCTTATTTTCATGACTCCTTTATCAAGAAGCCCTGTCCGGCAATAAATCGCCGAACATACGATGCAACAGCCAGGGAAGCAGAAAGCTACGTCGAGTGTCCAGGTGGTCTCTATAACAAGCAGTATACTTGTTTTACATATCATCCTGCAGCTCGCTCCTGGAGGGGGACATGTCAAATAGTCCCTTGCTTATCGCACTATTTGTATCATTCTGCTTTTACCGCAGCTTTTTTAATAAACAATGCATAGCTTTTGCCTATTATTGCATCCTTTTTCTTATCTATATATGTTCACTTATGACATGTTGCATCCGTACGCTTTGGTACGGCCAAATACACCAGGGGCTTAAGTACCCCAAAATATGGTGTGATAAGTCCGAACACTTTCACAAGTGCGGCACCCCGAACTTATAGCATTATATGCATCGGCTCCGAATCATGTCTTGGGTCAATAGTTGGGTTTGCCCGGCTCCCATGTTTTGGTACCTTACGTTCCGTTATATCGGCTAAGGTAGCGCTGGGAGAACCACTGCGATTGTGCCCCGGTTGAGCTGGGTTAAGCACCTCAGTGGAGAAAGCTAAAACTGACCGTCATGATAGGGCGAGAGCCGGTCGCTGTTCGAGAGGTTTTCGAGTCCCTAAAGACTTATGCCGCTTAGAGCGAGGAGTCGGCTTTGTCCGGCCCAGGCGTGGATAGCGCCCCGAATTCGGTCTTCCGAATACTAGGGGCTTCGCCGAAATTTAAAATTATAGAATTCTATGGCTAAGTGAGAGTGTTCAAGCATTATAGTCCGGTTGCCTTGTTCGTTGCGTTGAGCGCCTCCCTCGAAGGACCCAAGAATGGGAAAAAGAGCGCTCAAGTTTATCCCGAACACCCCAGCACTCGTGGCATGGGGGCAGAAGCCGACGACTCGCCATCTCTCAAATTTAATAAACGGCCGCACAGAAGGTAATATTTTAAATTCACAAGCGTTGCTTAGCGCATATGAACAAGTTTTCAAGCGTACAGGATAACAAATGCGAGTTTACTCAAAAATTACATCTTTGGAGCATTCACCCGCTATAAGGCGGGCACCCTTCAGGACGCCCTCATAATACATCTCGGGCTTGCGATACTCCCTGCCCGGCGGTGGAGCGTCCGTCACAAGCTTCTCAGCGTCCATCTTGCCCCAGTGCACTTTAGCACGGGCAAGGGCCCTACGGGCACCTTCGATACAGACGGAGCGCTTGACGACTTCAATCCATGGACAGGCGTCCACCAGCCGCCTCACCAGCCCGAAGTAGCTCCCAGGCATGGCTTCCTTAGGCCACAGCCGAACTATGAGGCCCTTCATGGCCTGTTCGGCCACCTTATGGAGCTCGACCAGCTGCTTCAGCTGGTCGCTCAAGGGCACCGGGTGTCCGGCCTCAGCATACTGAGACCAGAACACCTTCTCCGTCGAGTTCCCCTCCTTGGCCCGGTAGAATGCGGCAGCGTCGAACACACTGCGGGGTAGACCTGCGAATGCTTGTGGAGAGATCCGGGTTCGGGTAAGTAACAAGTAATTCACTTTCACGTGCTTGCTTTGCATGAAGAATGCCTTACCCGCCGCTATCTTCTTCATTTCATCAATTTCCTGGAGGGCTTTTTGGGCTTCGGCCTTAGCGGCTTTGGCGCTCTCAAGGGCCGAGGCGAGCTCGGACTCTCGAGTCTTTGAGTCACGCTCCAAACTCTCGTGTTTTTCCACGAGAGCCTGGAGCTCTTGCCGCACCTCCGCCCCCCGCGCCTCCTGCTTCTCTCGCTCGGTGCGCTCTGCGGTTGCATTGCTTTCGTCCTTGGACACCGCTTCCTTTAGGGTTGCCACCTCGTTCGTGGCCCCTGCAATTCTCACGTTATTCCTGTTAGTTTTTGCAACCACATCTTTTATATACTTCCATAAGGTATTACTTACCTTCCTTGTCCTTGAGCTGCTTTTTGGCAAGGCCGAGCTCGTTCTCGGACCGCTCTAGGCTCCGCTTCAATGCATTGACCTCCGCAGTCAGTGCGGCAGAGGTCAGCAGCGTAGCCTGCATTCCCATATTGACATACTTATGTTACACTCCTGCGTACATCTTTTTAGATCCTCAGTTCGGCTTTTCTTTCCGAACACCAAACTGAGCATCAGGGGCTACTGTCTATGCGGTAATATTTTTACATATCTTAAATACATACCTCAAAGCCTGTTAGAAGGCTGGCACAGGCTTCAGTCAGCCCGCTCTTGGCGGACTGAACTTTCTGGATCACCACACTCATAACAGTGCGGTGCTCCTCGTCGATGGAGGCGTCGTTAAGCGCCTCCAGCAAATTATCCGGTGCCTCCGGTTGGACAGAGGTCACCGGTGTCACAGTCTCACCCTTCTTACGAAGGGGCCGCCTGTCAGACTCCGGAACCACTGAAGGTTCCGGTGCGGAGTCCGGCCCAGGGCCGGACTTAGAGCCCTTTGGGGTTTGATCCCCCTTGTGCCCAGAGTCTGGGAGGTTGCCTTGCGGCGCCTCCGGGACCTCCTCCTCCTGGCTGGGCCCCTTTTGGGAGCCCACCTCGGCGTCATCCGCAGCGCAAGGAGAGGAGGCGGCTGGAAGTGAAGTTCTATTCACGTCCGACGAAGCCAGGGAGCCGCTCGTTGAAGTGTCGAGCCTGTCCTTGGGCAGGGCTGCAAGGTTATATTTGGCGTTAGGAGATTTTGTGCGACAAATGAAACACATGAGTTATTCTGGTATCCGGACACTTACGATTTCGCCAGGGGCTTAGCCCTCGGTGGCCACTCCTCTTCGCCATCGTCGGCGTTGGTGGAGTAGTCCGGAGGAAGGGTCCTTCCCTTCTTGGACCCTCCGGCCTCCCCAGTTGGGGCGGCCTTCCTTTTCTTCTCTCCCCCCGCTGGGGGAGAGGCCTCTTTTTCCTCCTCGTCTTCGCGGGAGGAGTCCGCCTCGGAGTCATCGGACGATGAGTCCGACAACACCTGGCGCCGGGAACTCCTTCGGGTTCCCGTGGCCTTCTTCTTGGCCTTCTTCTCCGGCACCACGTGAGGTGCCGGAACCAGCAGCCCCGTCAATCGGGCATCCGCTGGGTCTTCTGGCAAGGGAGCCGGACAGTCAACCTGCCCGGACGTCTTCTGCCAGGCCTGTCAAAGGTAAGGGAGTTTAGATCCCGCATAGAGTCAAACTATGAAAAACAAGTGTCCTGTAAAGGGTAAAATAGCTTACCTCGCTGGCTTGACGCTGCGAGCTGAATCCGCGATCTTCGGTAGCGGATGCGGGAGCCTCGGCGCCCTTGAACAGCACCTTCCAGGCGTCTTCGTACGTAGTGTCAAAGAGCCTGCTCAAGGTTTGGTGTTGTGCCGGACCAAACTCCCACAAGTTGAAGGCCCGTTGTTGGCACGGAAGGATCCGGCGGATGAGCATGACCTGGACTACGTTGACGAGCTTGAGCTTCTTGCTCACCAGATTTTTGACGCAGGATTGGAGTCCGGTCAGCTCTTCCGAACTACCCCATGTTAGGCCTGTCTATTTCCAAGAGGTGAGCCGTGTCGGGAAGCGAAATCGGAATTCGGGGGTCGCTGCCCATTTAGGGCCACGCGGCTCGGTGATGTAGAACCACCCCGATTGCCACCCCTTTATGGTCTCCACGAAGGAGCCCTCGAGCCATAGGATGTTGGGCATCTTGCCCACCATGGAACCTCCGCACTCCGCTTGGCAGCCGCCCACTACCTTCGGCTTGACATTGAAGGTCTTCAGCCATAAGCCAAAGTGGGGCTAGATGCAGAGGAAGGCCTCGCACACGACGATGAACGCCGAGATGTTGAGGATGAAGTTCGGGGCCAGATCATGGAAATCTAGGCCGTAGTAGAACATGAGCCCCCGGACAAATGGGTGAAGTGGAAACCTAGTCGCGGAGGAAGTGGGGAGGAACACCACCCTCTCATGGGGCCTGGGGGTGGGGACGAGCTGCCCCTTGTCGGGAAGCCGATGCGCGATGTCGTTGGACAAGTATCAGCCTTCCTCAACTTTTTGATGTGCCCCTCCGTGACGGAGGAGGCCATCCACTTGCCTCCCGCTCCGGACATGGCTGGAGAAGGTTGAGGTGGGATGTGCGGACTTGGGCGCTGGAGCTCGAGTGCGCGGAAATGTATAAGCAAAGGAGGAAGAAGGCGTAGTGAGAAAGGTGGATCCTTATCCCCTTATATGGACGGACAAAGCTATGCGTCCCCACCAGCCTGGTAAAACTCGCTTATCTCCCAAGCGCCGTAATCAATGACGCGGTTGGGTTACCCACGCCCGTATTGATGAGAATCCCGGAATAAGGGGACACAATCTCTGCTTTGACAAGACGTGCCAAGGAAACCGCCTCTCTAAACGCGCTGAGGTGGGACAGTAAAAATGATTCGAATAAAGGCTTGGCCGTGGTATGATGTCACGCCACGGAATACTTCAGCAGATTGAATTTGTGTAAATATTATTCTCTCTATGGTGGTATGTGGAACTTATTTTGCAGAGCCGGACACTATCCTTGTGTTCAAAATCTTCTATGAAGTATTCGGAGGAGGAACCCGCCTTGCAATGCCGAAGACAATATGCGCGCCGGACTCGTCGTCATTGAAGCCTGGTTCAGGGGCTACTGAGGGAGTCCTGGATTAGGGGTGTCCGATAGCCGAACTATCACCTTTGGCCGGACTCCTGGACTATGAAGATACAAGATTGAAGACTTCGTCCCGTGTCCGGATGGGACTTTCCTTGGCGTGGAAGGCAAGCTTGGCGATAGGATATGTAGATCTCCTACCATTGTAACCGACTCTGTGTAACCCTAACCCTCTTCGGTGCCTATATAAACCGGAGGGTTTTAGTCCGTAGGACGAACAACAATCATACCATAGGCTAGCTTCTAGGGTTTAGCCTCTCTGATCTCGTGGTAGATCTACTCTTGTACTACCCATATCATCAATATTAATCAAGCAGGAGTAGGGTTTTACCTCCATCGAGAGGGCCCGAACCTGGGTAAAAACATCGTGTCCCTTGTCTCCTGTTACCATCCGCCTAGACGCACAGTTCGGGACCCCCTACCCGAGATCCGCCGGTTTTGACACCGTCAACCCGTTAATACGTTGGGGGCCGTTTCCATAGCTTCATCAAATACGGCCGATTAACGACGACCCGTTATGGTCGCCCCATGAACATACGAGTTCCAACTCTAGCCCGTTTATGGCCATAATGCGGTCTGTTATTGGCCCATGCTTGGCCAACCAATCATACGGCACATACAAGGCCCATTGATGATACGACCCGTAGAAGGCCCATTGTGTCTACGACCCGTATAAGGCCCATTGTTTCTATGACACGTAGAAGGCCCATTGTTTCTACGACCAGTAGGAGGGAAATGGTAACTATAGTAAATATGTAGCCCATGGTTATTCTGGCCTAGTTTTAAAAAATAGGTTATTGCGGCCACTAGCAAACCACGGAAAAAGAACTGCACTGACTACAAGCAAAGAAATAAACAAGACAATAAGGAAATAAATAAGCAACCAACTTACGCTAGGCTATCACGGCTATAACACATATTACATCCACTGGGCATCAAAGTTCGCCGCCAGTGCAAATATAGGGAACACAACAACATATAAACGCCGCAGCAAAACAAGTCCAGAACTGAAACCACTTCAGAAGAGCTCAAGAAACAATATCCCGGGTACCCATAATGCTGGCAAGATGCTTAGCAAGCTTATTAACTTTCTCTTGTTTGGCGCTTAAGTCCTCCAGCACTTGCTATTGCACCAGAAAGTATGCATCTGAATTCTGTAGGGACTTCCTCAGTCCTTCGGCTTCCTGTCGCATAACATCTGATCGATGTCTTTCAACTTGAAGTTGAGACTCAAGAAGCCGAACTGTTTCAGGCAACGAGTTTGAAGAGCTGGTGCCAGCAGTAGTAGCCAGTAACTCGAACACTACATCAAGACAGGACTTTGGGGTTGTCTCAATGTCTTCAATATAGTATTTATCAGCTTTCTTGGAGACCAACAGGGATGTCTCACTATCTTGAACCTTATCTACATTACTTCCTTTACCATTGCATAACGGGGGTACTCTTTTCCAATATTTTATCTGCATTCTAAAAGAGAAACAAACAAACACATCACAGGTTTACAATGTAGTATATGAAACTCATTTTGGTAAACCAGTTCAGTAGTAAGGTGGACAGGAAAACAACATGAAACAAACATATATCTATGTAGTATGGTCATTGTATGGTCTATATCATTCTAGTTTATGTTACCAAATCAAGATAGATACAGTTCGAATCATATCTATTTAAGACAAAGCAGCATAGACAGAATATAAGTGCGGGAAACTACATAGCAATAACAACACTTGTAATGTGCATGGCATGAGAACATAACTGTTTATTCAATTGAAACTGAAATCAACATAGAGCAAGTTACAATAGCAAACAACCAAACACATTAAAGAAACAGGTTTAAAACATACCTGTTGCGCCATTGGAGTTTCAATTGCATCCTTCAAATTTGAAATTAGTTGGTATGAGTAAATACAGTGATGCAAGAGCAAAGTAGTATGAACCACAGAACCTGACCTGAGAACAATTCTTCTTCTGCTTTAAGCGTTGACTTGGGGTTCTGAGTGGTGGTCCTCGTGCTTTGGGCACTGCAGTTGCCTTACTAACTGCTCGTGTTTGGGTGCTCTGTGGTGGATACGGCGCTGTGTCAACGGGAACTAGGTTACTATCTGCTGGGGTTGGGGTTAGAAGGGGTGTGGCTGGTTCTCTGTCCAACTGGGTAGGGGTACAATCTGCATGAGTCTGGGTTATGCGTGGTGGGGCTGGTTCTTGGGCAAGCACAACCGTGGTTCTATCTGCACCAACAGGTAGCACGATCTTTTTTGAAGCCCGTGTTTTTACTCCCACAGATACTGCCATCATTCCCTCCAATTGAAATGGCTGATAAACAATAAAAGTAATTGAATGTATAGACATTGTAAGATAGATAGGTGCAATGGATAGTAGGGAAGAAAACAGGGCATGAAATAATTCACATTTATGTTGTCTAACCAAACAGAATAGCAGGACAGAATTTCACATATATGATGGCTAATTAAACAGGATAGCATGACATAATTTCACATGTATGATGGCTAACTAAACAGGATAGAATGACATACTTCAAGATATGATGACTATGTAAACGTGATGACATGATATAATTATACGATGTGTCTATTTAAGTGGTTGGCATGCCATAAATCACAAACATGCCGTCGATGGAAACATGATGGCATGATATAATTCACGGATAGAATGACATAATTTAAAATATGATGACTATGTAAACAGAATGAGATGATATAACTATATTATGTCTTTAGAAAATGGGTTGTCATGCCATAATTCAGATACATGATGTCTATGTAAACATCATGGAATGACATAATTCAAATATATGATTTATATACTAAGGAAGTGAGCAAAGGGCAATCGCATATATGATGTGTCAACTAAGGAGATGGCATTCAATATTGTGTATATGATGTAAAAACTAAGCATTGCAATACAACATATGCATGATATGAGTAATATAACCCTGCCAAGTTTGAGCATACACCTTAGGGGGATAATAGGACTGGTCATCTGCCTCTGAATCCTCCTCTGAAGAGCTATCTATAACGAGCAAGATATCTGCTTCAGCACGTAGCATTGTCTTCTCTGAAGACCTTGTTTTCACTCCAGATTTCTCCATCACCAATTCAAATGGCTGATGCACAGGAAGAGCAGTTGAATATACAAACATTGTCGACAAAAGCAATGAGAAATACAAAAAAAGGGACGACATGATATAATTTACATATATGACGCTTGCCTAAACAGCATGGCATTGCATAATTTGTTGGAAATATGCCCTAGAGGCAATAATAAAAGTATTATTATTATATTTCCTTGTTCATGATAATTGTCTTTTATTCATGCTATAATTGTATTATCCGGAAATCGTAATACACGTGTGAATACATAGACCACAATATGTCCCCAGTGAGCCTCTAGTTGACTAGCTCGTTGTGATCAACAGATAGTCATGGTTTCCTGGCTATGGACATTGGATGTCATTGATAACGGGATCACATCATTAGGAGAATGATGTGATGGACAAGACCCAATCCTAAGACTAGCACAAAAGATCGTGTAGTTCATTTGCTAGAGCTTTGCCAATGTCAAGTATCTCTTCCTTTGACCATGAGATCGTGTAACTCCTGGATACCGTAGGAGTGCTTTGGGTGTATCAAACGTCACAACGTAACTGGGTGACTATAAAGGTGCACTACAGGTATCTCCGAAAGTATCTATTGTTTTATGCGGATCGAGACTGGGATTTGTCACTCCGTGTAAACGGAGAGGTATCTCTGGGCCCACTCGGTAGGACATCATCATATGCGCAATGTGACCAAGGAGTTGATCACGGGATGATGTGTTATGGAACGAGTAAAGTGACTTGCCGGTAACGAGATTGAACAAGGTATTGGATACCGACGATCGAATCTCGGGCAAGTAACATACCGATAGATAAAGGGAATTGAATACGGGATTGATTAAGTCCTTGACATCGTGGTTCATCCGATGAGATCATCGTGGAACATGTGGGAGCCATCATGGGTATCCAGATCCCGCTGTTGGTTATTGACCGGAGAACGTCTCGGTCATGTCTACATGTCTCCCGAACCCGTAGGGTCTACACACTTAAGGTTCGATGACGCTAGGGTTATAAAGGAAGTTTGTATGTGGTTACCGAATGTTGTTCGGAGTCCCGGATGAGATCCCGGACGTCACGAGGAGTTCCAGAATGGTCCGGAGGTAAAGATTTATATATGGGAAGTCCTATTTTGGCCACCGGAAAATGTTCGGGATTTTTCGGTACTGTACCGGGAAGGTTCTAGAAGGTTCTGGAGTGGGGCCCACCTGCATGGGGGGACCCACATGGACGTGGGTAGTGGGGGCAAGGCCCCACACCCCTGGTCAAGGCGCACCAAGATCCCCCCTTAGAAGGAATAAGATCATATCCCGAAGGGATAAGATCAAGATCCCTAAAAAGGGGGGATAACAATCGGTGGGGAAGGAAATAATGAGATTTCTTTCCTCCCACCTTGGCCAATGCCCCAATGGACTTGGAGGGCAAGAAACCAGCCCCTCCACCCCTATATATAGTGGGGAGGCGCATGGGAGCTACAAACGAAGTTCTGGCACAGCCCTACCTCTCTCCCTACTCCTCCTCTCCCATGGTGCTTGGCGAAGCCCTGCTGGATTGCCACGCTCCTCCACCACCACCACGCCATTGTGCTGCTGTTGGATGGAGTCTTCCTCAACCTCTCCCTCTCTCCTTGCTGGATCAAGGCGTGGGAGATGTCACCGGGCTGTACGTGTGTTGAACGCGGAGGTGCCGTCCGTTCGGCACTAGGATCATCGGTGATTTGAATCACGACGAGTACGACTCCATCAACCCCGTTCACTTGAACGCTTCCGCTTAGCGATGTACAAGGGTATGTAGATGCACTCTCTTTCTACTCGTTGCTGGTCTCTCCATAGATAGATCTTGGTGACACGTAGGAAAATTTTGAATTTCTGCTACGTTCCCCAACAGTGGCATCATGAGCAAGGTCTATTGCGTAGATTCTTTGCACGAGTAGAACACAAAGTAGTTGTGGGCGTTGATTTTGTTCAATATGCTTACCGTTACTAGTCCAATCTTGTTTCGACGGTATTGTGGGATGAAGCGGCCCGGACCGACCTTACACGTACTCTTACGTGAGACAGGTTCCACCGATTGACATGCACTTGGTGCATAAGGTGGCTAGCGGGTGCCAGTCTCTCCCACTTTAGTCGGAACGGATTCGATGAAAAGGGTCCTTATGAAGGGTAAATAGCAATTGGCATATCACGTTGTGGTTTTTCGTAGGTAAGAAACGTTCTTGCTAGAAACCCATAGCAGCCACGTAAAACATGCAACAACAATTAGAGGACATCTAACTTGTTTTTGCAGGGTATGCTATGTGATGTGATATGGCCAAGAAGAATGTGATGAATGATATGTGATGTATGAGATTGATCATGTTCTTGTAATAGGATTCACGACTTGCATGCCGATGAGTATGACAACCGGCAGGAGCCATAGGAGTTGTCTTTATTTATTGTATGACCTGCGTGTCATTGAAGAACACCATGTAAACTACTTTACTTTATTGCTAAACGCGTTAGTCATAGAAGTAGAAGTAGTCGTTGGCGTGACAACTTCATGAAGACACGATGATGGAGATCATGATGATGGAGATCATGGTGTCGTGCCGGTGACGATGATGATCATGGAGCCCCGAAGATGAAGATCAAAGGAGCAAAATGATATTGGCCATATCATGTCACTATTTGATTGCATGTGATGTTTATCATGTTTATGCATCTTGTTTGCTTAGGACGACGGTAGTAAATAAGATGGTCCCTTACAAAATTTCAAGAAGTGTTCTCCCCTAACTGTGCACCGTTGCTACAGTTCGTCGCTTCTAAACACCACGTGATGATCGGGTGTGATGGATTCTTACGTTCACATACAACGGGTGTAAGACAGTTTTACACAGCGAAAACACTTAGGGTTAACTTGACGAGCCTAGCATGTGCAGACATGGCCTCGGAACACGGAGACCGAAAGGTCGAGCATGAGTCGTATAGTAGATACGATCAACATGAAGATGTTCACCGATGATGACTAGTCCGTCTCACGTGATGATCGGACACGGCCTAGTTGACTCGGATCATGTAATCACTTAGATGACAAGAGGGATGTCTATCTGAGTGGGAGTTCATAAGATGAACTTAATTATCCTGAACATAGTCAAAAGACCTTTTGCAAATTATGTCGTAGCTCGCGCTATAGTTCTACTGTTTAGATATGTTCCTAGAGAAAATATAGTTGAAAGTTGATAGTAGCGATTATGCGATCAGTAGAAAGCTTATGTCCTTAATGCACCGCTCAGTGTGCTGAACCCCAACGTCGTTTGTCGATGTTGCGAACATCGGACATACACGTTTTGATAACTACGTGATAGTTCAATTAAATGGTTTAAGTAGAGGCACCAAAGACGTTTTCGAAACGTCGCGGAACATATGAGATGTTTCGAGGGCTGAAATTGGGATTTCAGGCTCGTGCCCACGTCAAGAGGTATAAGACCTCCGACGATTTTCTTAGCCTGCAAACTAAGGGAGAAAAGCTCAATCGTTGAGCTTATGCTCAGATTGTCTGAGCACAACAATCACTTGAATCGAGTGGGAGTTGATCCTCCATATGAGATAGTGATGTTTCCCCAAAGTCATTGCCACCAAGCTGCTAGAGCTTCGTGATTAACTATAACATATCAGGGATAGATATGATGATCCTTGAAATATTCATGATGTTTGACACCACGGAAGTAGAAATCAAGAAGGAGCATCAATTGTTGATGGTTGGTGAAACCACTAGTTTCAAGAAGGGCAAGGGAACAAAGGGATACTTCATGAAACGGCAATTCAGCTGCTGCTCTAGTGAAGAAACCCAAGGTTGAACCCAAACCCGAGACTAAGTGCTTCTGTAATAAGGGGAACAACCACTGGAGCAGCATTACCCTAGATACTTGGTAGATGAGAAGGCTGGCAAGGTCGATAGAAGTATATTGGATATACATTATGTTAACGTGTACTTTACTAGTACTCCTAGTAGCACCAGGTATTGGGTACCGGTTCGGTTGCTAAGTGTTAGTAACTCGAAATAAAAGCTACGGAATAAACGGAGACTAGCTAAAGGTGAGCTGACGATATATGTTGGAAGTGTTTCCAAGGTTGATATGATCAAGCATCGCACGCTCCCTCTACCACCGAGATTGGTGTTTGCGTTGAGCATAGACATGATTGGATTATGTCTATCACAATACGGTTATTCATTTAAGGAGAATAATGGTTACTCTATTTTTGAATAATACCTTCAATGGTCTTGCACCTAAAGGAATGGTTTATTGAATCTCGGTCGTAGTGATACACATTTTCATGCCAAAAGATACAAGATAGTAATGATAGTACCACTTACTTGTGACACTGCCATGTAAGTCATGTCGATATAAAATGCATGAAGAAGCTCCATGTTGATGGATCTTTGGACTCACTCATTTTTGAAAAGTTTGAGACATGCGAACCATGTCTATTGGTGTATACGCATAAAGAAACTCCATGCATATGGATCATTTGGACTCACTTGATTTTGAATCACTTGAGATATGCAAATCATACCACATGGGCAAGATGACTGAAAAGCCTCGTTTTCAGTAAAATGGAACAAGATAGCAACTTGTTGAAAGCAACACATTTTGATGTGTGCAGTCCAATGAGTGCTGAGGCATGCAGTGAATATCGTTATGTTCTTACTTCATAGATGATTCGTGTAGATGTTAAGAATATTTTCTTGATGAAACACAAGTCTGAATTATTGAATGGTTCAAGTAATTTCAGAGTGAAGTAGAAGATCATTGTGACAAGAGGATAAAATGTCTATGATATGATCATAGAGATGAATATCTGAGTTACGAGTTTTGGCACACAATTAAGACATTGTGGAAATTGTTTCGCAATTAATACCGCCTGGAACACCATAGTGTGATGGTGTGTCCGAACATCATAGTTGCACCCTATTGGATATGATGCATACCATGATGTCTCTTATCGAACTGCCACGATAGTTTATGGGTTAGGCATTAAAGACAACCACATTCACTTTAAATAGGGCACCACGTAATTCCGATGAGATGACACCGTATGAATTATGGTTTAGAGAAACCTAAGTTGTCGTTTCTTAAAGGTTTGGGGCTGCAACACTTATGTGAAAAGGTTTCAGGATTAAGCTCGAACCCAAAGCGGATAAAGTACATCTTCATAGGACACCCAAAACAGTTGGGTATACCTCCTAATTCAGATCCGAAAGAATATAAATTGTTTCTAGAATCGGGTCCTTTCTCGAGGAAAGGTTTCTCTCGAAAGAATTGAGTGGGAGGATGGTGGAGACTTGATGAGGTTATTGAACCGTCACTTCAACTAGTGTATAGCTGGGCACAAAGAGTTGTTCCTGTGGCACCTACACCAATTGAAGTGGAAGCTTATGATAGTGATCATGAAGTTTCGGATCAAGTCACTATCGTACCTCGTAGGGTGACAAGGATGCGTACTACTTTAGAGTGGTATGGTAATCCTGTCTTGAAGGTCATGTTGCTAGACAACAATGAACCTATGAGCTATGGAGAAGCGACGGTGGGCCCAAATTCCGACAAATGGTTAGAAGCCATGAAATCCGAGATAGGATCCATGTATAAAAACAAAGTATAGACTTTGGAAGAACTACTTGATGGTCGTAAGGCTGTTGAGTACAGATGGATTTTAAAGGAAGACGGACGATGATGGTAAATGTCACCATTAAGAAAGCTCGACTTGTCGTTAAGATGTTTTCTGACAAGTTCAAGGAGTTGACTACGGTGAGATTTTCTCACTCGTAGCGATGCTAAGAGTCTGTTGGAATTATATTAGCGATTACTGCATTATTTATGAAATCTTGCAGATAGGATGTCAAAACATTGTTTCCTCGACGATTTTCTTGAGGAAAGGTTGTATGTGATACAACCGGAAGGTTTCGTCAATCCTGAAAGATGCTAATAAGTATGAAAAGCTCCAGCAATCCTTCTAAGGACTGGAGTGAGCATCTCGGAGTTGGAATGTATGCTTTGATGATGATCAAAATTTTTGGGTTTGTACAAAGTTTATAAGAAACTTGTATTTCCAAAGAAGTGAGTGGGAGCACTATAGTATTTCTGATGAGTATATGTTGCTGACATATTGTTGATCAGAAATGACGTAGAATTTCTGGAAAGCATATAGGGTTATTTTGAAAGTGTTTTTCAATGGAAAGCCTGGATTAAGCTACTTGCACATTGAGCATCAAGATCTATAAGGATAGATCAAAATGCTTAATAATACTTTCAAAGGAGCACATACCTTGACATGATCTTGAAGGTGTTCAAGATGGACCAGTCAAAGAAGGAGTTCTTGCCTGAGTTGTAAGGTACGAAGTTAAGACTTAAAGCTCGACCACGGCAGAATAGAGAGAAAGGACGAAGGTCGTCCCCTATGCTTAAGACGTAGGCTCTTCAGTATGCTATGCTGTGTACCGCACCTGAAGTGTGCCTTGCCATGAGTCAGTCAAGGGGTACAAGAGTGATCCAAGAATGGCTCACAGGACAGCGGTCAAAGTTATCCTTAGTAACTAGTGGACTAAGGAATTTTCTCGATTATGGAGGTGGTAAAAGAGTTCGTCGTAAAGGTTATGACGATGCAAGCTTGACACCTATCCGGATAGCTCTGAGTAGAGAGACCGGATACATATAATGGAGCAATAATTTAGAATAGCTCCAAGTAGAACAGTTGTTTGGAATAGCTCCAAATAGAGCGTGGTAGCTGCATCTAGGAGATGACATAGAGATTTGTAAAGCACACACGGATCTGAAAGGTTCAGACCCGTTGACTAAAACCTCTCTCACAAGCAACATGATCAAACATAAAACTCATTGAGTGTTAATCACATAGTGATGTGAACTAGACTACTGACTCTAGTAAACTCTTGGGTATTAGTCACATGGCGATGTGACCTGTGAGTGTTAATCACATGGCGATGTGAACTAGATTATTGACTCTAGTGCAAGTGGGAGACTGTTGGAAATATGCCCTAGAGGCAATAATAAAAGTATTATTATTATATTTCCTTGTTCATGATAATTGTCTTTTATTCATGCTATAACTGTATTATCCGGAAATCGTAATACACGTGTGAATACATAGACCACAATATGTCCCTAGTGAGCCTCTAGTTGACTAGCTCGTTGTGATCAACAGATAGTCATGGTTTCCTGGCTATGGACATTGGATGTCGTTGATAACGGGATCACATCATTAGGAGAATGATGTGATGGACAAGACCCAATCCTAAGACTAGCACAAAAGATCGTGTAGTTCATTTGCTAGAGCTTTGCCAATGTCAAGTATCTCTTCCTTCGACCATGAGAGCGTGTAACTCCTGGACACCGTAGGAGTGCTTTGGGTGTATCAAACGTCAAAACATAACTGGGTGACTATAAAGGTGCACTACAGGTATCTCCGAAAGTATCTATTGTTTTATGCGGATCGAGACTGGGATTTGTCACTCCGTGTAAACGGAGAGGTATCTCTGGGCCCACTCGGTAGGACATCATCATATGCGCAATGTGACCAAGGAGTTGATCACGGGATGATGTGTTACGGAACGAGTAAAGTGACTTGCCGGTAACGAGATTGAACAAGGTATTGGATACCGACGATCGAATCTCGGGCAAGTAACATACCGATAGACAAAGGGAATTGAATACGGGATTGATTAAGTCCTTGACATCGTGGTTCATCCAATGAGATCATCGTGGAACATGTGGGAGCCATCATGGGTATCCAGATCCCGCTGTTGGTTATTGACCGGAGAACGTCTCGGTCATGTCTACATGTCTCCCGAACCCGTAGGGTCTACACACTTAAGGTTCGATGACGCTAGGGTTATAAAGGAAGTTTGTATGTGGTTACCGAATGTTGTTCGGAGTCCCGGATGAGATCCCGGACGTCACGAGGAGTTCCGGAATGGTCCGGAGGTAAAGATTTATATATGGGAAGTCCTATTTTGGCCACCGGAAAATGTTCGGGATTTTTCGGTATTGTACCGGGAAGGTTCTAGAAGGTTCCGGAGTGGGGCCCACCTGCATGGGGGGACCCACATGGACGTGGGTAGTGGGGGCAAGGCCCCACACCCCTGGTCAAGGTGCACCAAGATCCCCCCTTAGAAGGAATAAGATCATATCCCGAAGGGATAAGATCAAGATCCCTAAAAAGGGGGGATAACAATCGGTGGGGAAGGAAATAATGAGATTTCTTTCCTCCCACCTTGGCCAACGCCCCAATGGACTTGGAGGGCAAGAAACCAGCCCCTCCACCCCTATATATAGTGGGGAGGCGCATGGGAGCTACAAACGAAGTTCTGGCACAGCCGTACCTCTCTCCCTACTCCTCCTCTCCCATGGTGCTTGGCGAAGCCCTGCTGGATTGCCACGCTCCTCCACCACCACCACGCCGTTGTGCTGCTGTTGGATGGAGTCTTCCTCAACCTCTCCCTCTCTCCTTGCTGGATCAAGGCGTGGGAGACGTCACCGGGCTGTACGTGTGTTGAACGCGGAGGTGCCGTCCGTTCGGCACTAGGATCATCGGTGATTTGAATCACGACGAGTACGACTCCATCAACCCCGTTCACTTGAACGCTTCCGCTTAGCGATCTACAAGGGTATGTAGATGCACTCTCTTTCTACTCGTTGCTGGTCTCTCCATAGATAGATCTTGGTGACACGTAGGAAAATTTTGAATTTCTGCTACGTTCCCCAACATAATTCACATACATAATGCCTTGGAACAAGATAACATTGCATAATTCACATATATAATGTCTTGCAACAAGATGGCATTGCATAATTAACATATGTGGTAATTAGACACTAAATAGGTGGCGTTCACACAAAGCATGTCTAAACTAAGCAAATGACATAGCAATGCAGGATACCATACGCACGATATGAGCAACATAACCCTGCCAAGTTAGAGCATTCACCTCGGGGGGGGGATATGACTGGTCATCTGTCTCTGAATCCTCCTATAAGGAGCTATCGGTAACCAGCAAGACATGTGCTTCGTTAGATTGCATTATCTTCTCTAAAGACCTTGTTTCCACTCCAGATTTTTCCATGACCGTGCTGAATGGCTGATGCACAGGAAGAGTAATTGAATGTACTAAAATTGTTGACAAATTTAACATGTAATAAAAAATGATGGCATGATATAATTCACATATAAGATGACTGGCTAACCAGGGTGGAATTGCAAAATTCACATATCTGATGCCTGGCTAAACAAGATGGCATTGCATGATTCACATATACGATAAAGAAACTAAACAGATGGCATTGACACAAAGCATGTCTAAACAAAGCATATGGCATCTTTAATGTATACAGTAAGCAATGCAAGGCACCATATGCATGATATTACCAACATCAGCATGCCAAGTTAGAGCGAAGACCTCATGGGGTAAATAGGAGTGGTCTTCTCCTTCTGAATCCCCCTCAGAACAGTTATCTTCCTCTTGATTATGATCCGAAATGGGTGGAGGAGGGGCTGCCTTTGCACCCACCATGGAGCGACGTCTGCATGAAATTTTATTGCCACGCAAGGCTCGTCTCTTTTGCTCTACGTGATCAGTTCCATTGTGTACAATAACTAGCATGCATAGGAATAAAACATTGTGAGATTATGTAAGGAGTGCATGCACAAATCCAGAGTGATGGTAGCAAACTATGGATAGACCCAAAACCAATGATAGCAGGCAAATAATAGCTTTAGTTAAAAAATACAGATAATGGCTCCTTTAATGTTTGTTTGCACGCAACATGAAACTCATAGTAGACACCCGAGATTAACCAGATAGTAGACATATAATACTGATTGCTGCCCCAATATGTACCCCACAACCATTTAAAAACTCAAGTTTCAGTATTAGTTTGGACCTGACTCGGAGTCTAATAGGTGAACACGCCGATAATGTAACATGTCATCATATTAAGCGATGCATAACGTAAGCAGGCACGGAAGAGTGTGACCTCTCTTGCGGACCCATGTAGTCCTCAAGGTCATCTGCTCAGTTGATGATGGTAATGCAGTTGTCGTGGCTACCGGCGGCGGGGAAGAAGATCTGAGGCGGTGAAAGACAGTCTGGAGAGCGGATCCCTGTTGTGGTGAACCCTTCTATCGTTGGAGTAGCTGAGCTGGGGTGGAACACAACGCCGCAGGAGCAGGACAAACCACACAAGGTTTTCTGTGACACATATCTGTAACAGAAGTAATTGAGTAAGGGCTTGTTTGAATTTGAGGATTCTAACAATGTAGGGATAGGAAATAGACAGGAATAGGATAGGAACGCACATGCAAAACAGAGAATTTAAAAACACAGGATTTCTGCCAATCTGGGTGTTTGATTCACAACAATTGGAAGATCACAGGATGCAAAAAAGCATGGTGAGATTAAGTCAAACCACAAGAAAATGTATGGTTATAATGCTATTATGCTAATATATCTTAGTCTTGTGCTTGATGAATAGGAATACGAAAAGGAGGACAAGTGGAAATTAGAATTCCTACGGTTTTTCTTTCAAGGAGACACTAAAGGAACAAATCCTACAGTTTTCCTTTGCTCCATTCCTTTGCACCAAACTCATGAAAAGTAGTACCATAGGAAACTTTCCAATTCCTATGTTTTTCATTCACTTTTCCTTTCAAGCACTCGCGATTCTAGTAGGCAGGCTTGAGCAAGGAAAATCCTACACTTAATTTTTTTTGTGCTACTTCTGTTACTTTGGACCCAGGCCACTGCCATACTAGCTCAACTCCCAGGCCCATCGACAGATGCACAGCTCAAACGCGCAGAGATAAATAATGATGGCATTCAAGAGAGTCCATCACGAATAGCTAAGTTGCCTGGTACCTCACTCCTTGTCATATAGTAGGATAAATAATCATATTTCCCGTTACTACGTGTGCTCAGTGGACAATATATATAACATGTAGAGTAAAAAAGAGATGCAACAAGTGTACAACCTCTTTGGCGAAGCCATGTCGATCTCAGCGTGATTGGGTTGGCTGGTGAGGATGCTCCGGCTGACTTGGCTGTCGGAGGAGGGGAAGAAGATCTTAGGCGTCTGGAGATGGAGCCCGAGGTACTGCTCCGCTATGATGGAGGGTTTCATCGTTGGAGCAGCTCCGGTGAGTTGTACAATGCTGAGGCTAAAGCAGGACAAGAGAGACAACGTTAACCTGAGTGGAATTCTAATAGCATCTCCAATACATGACGTAAAATACATAACCACAAAGTGCTAGATGCAAAATACATCAGCCGCTCATTTCTGAACTTAACTGTCAAGACTGAATTTTGCTGTCGAAACTGAATTTTACTGTCGAAACTGAACGCGCTAGCAAGGTGAGGCTACACATCAGTCGACTGACTTTTTCATCTCTGGTCAGTCGATTTTGCAGCCATTGGATATGAAATCAAGGGCCTGTAGTTCATCTTCAACCTCCACCCCCCTAAGTCGCCAGCCACCACCGGCCAAATAGCAGCCCCCCGCCCCCACCCGGAACCCTAAGATAGATAGTGGGGTACCTCTCTGGTGAGCCCCCGTTCCCGCCGCGGCTGGTTCTTCCTTCACCCCGGTGAGCCCCCCCACCCCCTGAAAATCGACTGACCCAAAAGTTGATTCAGTCGACTGAAGTGTAGCTAAATCGGAGCAGCATCGCAAGCAAGAGCAAGACGAGAGCAGCAGCACGAGCAAGAGCAATAGCAAGAGCAGACCAGGCAGGGGACTGAGAGCAAGAGCAGAGCAGCAGCGCGAGCGAGAGCTAAAGCAGTAGCAACTCCTACTTATGTGGACGTCGCCGCCGAGGGAGCGACACCGTGCAGGAAGTGGCCGGCGACGCCGCCATGGATGGAGCCGCGCCGTATAGGCTCGGGACCGAGCGCCGGCATCACCGTGAGATCGAATCAAGAAGAAAATGCGGCGATTAGTGTACAACCTCTTTGGTGGCGCCGATTAGGCTGCAGCTTCATCCGAGGAAACGGTGATGATGATGCTCTTCCGGTGGTGGAGGTAAAGACAACAATGTGGGAATGGTGGTGGCGCGGAAGACGACGGGAACATTGGGGCAGCTCCTTAGAGGTGGAGGACGAGGTGGCTGAACCGGCGGGACGACGAGATCGACGAGGATCCTCATCCGGTATGGTGGATGAGGGATGTCGAGGTGTTGCTGTGGACGATGTCGTCGGGTAAGAGGCTCCGGCTGGGTGGCGGACAGAGGAGGGTGTGGGGCTTTGTCGTGGGTTTTTGCGGCCTCAGTGTACGAATGGGTGGGCGAATGGGATGGGAGTGGGGAACCATGGCCTAGGACGCGCTTGTCCGAAATGTGGGGTAAGTTACAAAAGTACCCCCACCGATTTGAGGTGGTTCTTTCGGTTCAGGGGTACCACGGGCATTTCGCGTGTTGGGATTTCACAGGAGGTGGGAGTTCTCGTGCGCATTGTAATTTCAGAATAGCAAGGCGCGGGTTGAGATGGAGGGAGTTTTTGGAGCACAACGAGGCAAAGATATATCTTAAATATTTCGGGGTAACAAGGCTCGGGTTGAAGAGGCGGGAGTTTCGCAGCACGATAGACAGAGACGCTAGCTTGAATTTTCGGCATAACAAGGCGCGGCTTGAAATTTCGGGAGAACAAGCTTAACGTGTACCAAAAAAAGACAATTTGCACCTCAACACGCACAACAAACACACAAACACCATTTAGACTAGAGTAAGGTACACGTGCATTGCACGCATGGGATTTGGCAATCAAATTATGAATAAATACCACATTATAGCATGTAAGCTTTGAGTCATATATGCATGATGCAGATGTTCGTTTAATTCTTATAGTTCATTTCATTCAAAATCATCTAGTTTTTATAAGAAAGCTAATCTATTTTAAGATTCATGGAATTGTTCGTTGTAAGACATAAAGTAAAAACAAATAGTGGCAAATCATGTTAAAACAAAGAAGAAGTGCTTGTGTTTTGAGGTTTTTGCATTATGCTTAAGTTCAACCGTGGAGTCTTCTAGATTGTACATGTGGCGAAATGTGGTGAAATCTAGATGATATCCAACGGCCAGTAGTGCTCAAATTTGCCATCTTTGGACCATCGGATTCGCCTCATCCAACGACCATCTTTCAAAGTTAAAGTTACCCACACACAATATAAAAACATATAAAATATAATATATATATATATATAGGGGTATAGATATAGATATGTGATGCAAAAGCCACCCATCATCTCCAATTAGAATAGTGTGTCCATGCACGGATGCGACATGGACAAATGATGTCTGCCATCGGTATCTCAAATTCAAATCAGTCTGACCTTGTTCAATGTGTATACATTACAACATGCTCATTTCCAAACCACACCGCGCAGATCTCTGTTATATTCATGCATGCATGGGTTTCAAACATCAGGATCTCTTATTCAAATATTTGAATTCAACTTTACATTGATTATGACCTCACCTAGTCTTTTACACCCACACAGTTGTCTTCTCTTTATAATTGTACCACTAACTTTCTCTCGTGCATGCATGCACACACACTACCAGTCAACATTATCTATCACACACATGCAATCTTTTTCTTCAGGTCGGTCTCCCATGAAGGCACACACCCACACACATCCCCCTCTCCATCATACCGGGCATTCTTTATCTCTCACGCGTGCATGCGCAACGATCGATGTTCCTCTATGTATGTGTGTATATAGCTAGGTCTTTCATAGTTTTCCACACAAACCGATCAATCGATATATCCAGTGAGGTCTCACCTTGTTTCCCACATCCACATCGATCAATCTATACCTCTCTATATAGGATTAACATATATAGCTAATACACCCACATTAATTATATATCCAACGCCCCCCTCTCATCATCTATGCCTTCCGCTTCATCTCTGAGATGTGCGCACAATGGTGAAGATAGGGGGCAGCAAGGGCCCTGCCCCCCCTAACATCACTATATATCGAGGCTAATATGAATGTCATTAGACAATTGCTGCTAAAAATGGTTTAAGTTCATGAATTGACCCTCCTCATAAAGGATTTGCAATGTTTGCCCCCCTAGCTCATTTATTTCTCATGGCTCCGCCACTACGCGCAACAGCGCAGGTTCTCACCCCCTCTCTCTAAACATCAATCTCGCACTTGTGCACTCCTTCATAGTCTCCCTCCACTCACCCCCTCGCACCCTCTTCTAGCCCCCATCGGATTTTTCCACATGTACAATCTAGCAGACTCCATGGTTGAACTTAAGCATAATGCACAAACCTCAAAACAACAGTGGTTCTCTTTTGTTGTAGAACATTCCGTATCATAACTGCCCAAACTTTTTTTCTAGTTGAATTTCCATTATTTGTTTTTACTTCATGCTTTACAACGCACAATTCCACGAATCATAAAATAGATTAAGGGCTTCTTTGATTCAAAGGATTCTCAAAGGAAATTTGGAGGATTCTAATCCTGAGGAATTTTTCCTATCTTGGTTGTTTGATTCGTAGGATTGTAAACCATAGGAATTTTTCCATATGATTCATTTGCACTAGATTTCATAGGAAACATCCCATCCACTCAAACCTCTTTGAATGAATTCTACGTTTTTCTGTGCACAATCAAGCACTCATACGATCCTGTAGGATTCAAGACGACATTCCACTATAATCCCATGTTTTTCCTATTCCCGCCTTTTGGAAATCCTATGAATTCAAGAGGCCCTTGCTTTTTTATAAAAACTAATTTATTTTGAATGAGATGAACTATAAGAATTAAACGAAGGTCTACATCAGGCATACATGACTCAGAGCTTACATGCTATAGTGTGGTATTTATTCATAATTTGGTTGCAAAATATGATGCATGCAATGCACGTGTACCTTACTAGTACTTCGAGTATGTGCAAAACACGTAAATTAGAATTCCAATGGCACGCTACATTCATGAAGCCACGTGGCACATGTGGAGGCGTTGTCGCGACATCCTTGTGTGGATTGATCACAGTGACGTGTTGCTGCTTCCAGAAGAATGTACTCGTCCTCCATGAGCCATACTGTTGGTACATGCACGAAGCGAAGATGTGCACGCACGCACTCATTCCCTCGCACACACATGCGGGTACACAGACGGACGCAATTTTGTACCAAGATCCACCCCATGTGATAATTTGACGCATGTAAAGTCGTTCACTTCATTGATGGTCAATTAATACAGTGCGTGCAAATTGAGTGGACGTGAGGGCGGAAGAAAGACATTACTACTCCACTGCGCGCATGCGAGTAGTTAAATCATGGATTGCTAGTAGTACTTCCATTGGTCTCCTTCGTATTTTGTGCCAATTTTTGACAGTAACATAATATTTACGCATTTGAGCAGTGTAGTCTACTTGAAATTTATGTTCCACTAAACTCATCGAGCGCCGTTTCGGGCCTCGAAACCACAACCATCAATTAATCTTTACCTTGTTCCCATTCCATTCGAAAGCCTGCTCACACCTAGTAGTACGTGCCAAACCTGAACGTGTTTCCACTATGCAGGTATTAGTACTAGTGCTAGCACTTAGGTTATAAAAAGGGGAACTACCTAACCGAAAATTACTCTACCTTTCCTCCTCATAAGTGCTTCTTCTTCATCCGTCCTTGCCATGGCCGGTGAGCAGAGCTCTAGGTCGAGAACTACTCGTAACAAGGGAGCGGCAACCAAGGCTGCGGAAAAAAAAGAGAGGGCTCGCCACCATGTAGAGACCTCGAAAGATCTCTCACAGGCAGGCGATGGCTCCCAGGAGCGCCCTAGCCGCGGAGGCGAACATGCCGAGCCGGTGGCGCTGGAGTCGTTATCCCTCAATGGGATGCCCGATCAGCTCAATAAGCACCTCAATAAGCAGAAGGAGTTCAACCAAGGCTTGGTGAAGCTGCCGAAGGAGAGCCTCGACGACATGCCCACTGAGCTCAATAAGCAGGGGGAGTTGACCGCTGGCTTGGTGATGCTGCTGAAGAAGAGCATTGCCTCGGAGAAGAAGGCGACCGGTGAAATCCTACAACTTCAGGAGGACAAGGCGAAGCTCTCCCACGAGCTCGACCTATTGAAGGAGAAGAACGCCGGCTGGAAGAAGCTGCATGAGAATAGTAGTTCCTCGATGAAGATGCTATAGGCCCTCATCATGGAATAGAAGGAGGAGTTGGCGAAGCTCCACATCGAGCACCCGGCTGCTGTCAAGGTACGTAATGCGGCCGTGGAATAGATGATGAAGGCTCGCGTCGAGAAATCTCCGCGTCATGGACAGAATGAAGAAGATGGCGGAGGAGAGGCGCAAGGAGATGGAGGTCGTGGAGGCGATGAAGAAGCAGTTATGACTCCGCGGTGAATTAGATCATTTGGGGTGATAATCTTCCTTCTTCTTTTGCTCTTGTGTTTCATCTTTTGCTTCGGGTGTTTCGCCGCACGTGTCACGTTCTCTGCGAGGCATGAATAGAACAATGCTTTTTTTTAGGGAATGAATAGAACAATGCTAACAATGAGATGACTAGCAAATTAGATCATTTTCTATTGCCATATGGCACTGGGCTGCCGTGTTTCGTGCTCCTCCGTCGTAGTACTACTCCAGTGGAAAACTTGAGTATACCGCACGGTTCTTTGCTCCTCCTTAGGTCGTCGGTGCATTTATACAAGCAGTCAAATCACAAGGTCCCACCTTCCAGCAGTAATGAGCCGTCAAATCACAAAGTCCCTCTCCTCTCGTGAAACCGACCAAGGTAGACTGCCCCGCCCTCTAGCCTTTTAAAAAATGTATACTTTTGTACAATAGTAGTATCGATGGATTGCGCCATGGAGCAAAACTTGAAATTGAAAAAAAGGTGGTACATATAGAGAGCGCTCGTCGCCAAATTATGCATATAGTACTATTAAAAAGGCTAGTCACAATAATGGTGTCCAGCCAACCCACCCCTCAAATAAAACTAAGCATCTTGGAATTATTTGACAAAACTAAGCACCCTGAAATTCTTTGACAACTAAACTGCTGGCTATATGATGTTGGCCATATATATTGTATGTATATAATGTGAAGAAATGAGTGGTAGTACTATACCAACTAAAAGATGAAATGTAAGAAATACTAGTATGTACGTACTGAAGAGTTAAAGTAACAGGAAGAAACATAACATAGTTCTGCTGGGGGCTTAGCACAACACACCCTTCAAATTAAACTAAGCACACCTGAAATAAAACTATGCAACTAATCCGGTAGACAATGCATTAGAACCACCATGAGCAACGACACTACCACCTTACTCGGAGTCCTCGTCCACGTCCTCGACTTCGTCCTTGTCCCTCTTCCTCTTGGTCGATACTTCTTTGCTTGAACCGCACACTTGGCTCTTGCTCTTCATCCAACCCTTGTTGATATTGAAACAAAGGTAGCCATCCATTGCAGCGTAGTGGATGTGGTCTATATCTAGTACATTCCGCTGCCATGCATAACGATGAAACGTGTATTGAGGTTTCTCCAGTTTACCGTACGAAGGATGAACCATGGCTCCTGCCAGGGTCAGCATTGAAGGTTGGCCACCGGAGGGTAGCAGCCGATTCTTCTGGAGGTCGAAGTGTTGGAAATATGCCCTAGAGGCAATAATAAATAAGTTATTATTATATTTCTTTGTTCATGACAATAGTCTTTTATTCATGCTATAACTGTATTATCCGGAAATCGTAATACACGTGTGAATACATAGACCACAATATGTCCCTAGTGAGCCTCTAGTTGACTAGCTCGTTGTGATCAACAGATAGTCATGGTTTCCTGGCTATGGACATTGGATGTCGTTGATAATGGGATCACATCATTAGGAGAATGATGTGATGGACAAGACCCAATCCTAAGACTAGCACAAAAGATCGTGTAGTTCATTTGCTAGAGCTTTGCCAATGTCAAGTATCTCTTCCTTTGACCATGAGATCGTGTAACTCCTGGATACCGTAGGAGTGCTTTGGGTGTATCAAACGTCACAACGTAACTGGGTGACTATAAAGGTGCACTACAGGTATCTCCGAAAGTATCTATTGTTTTATGCGGATCGAGACTGGGATTTGTCACTCCGTGTAAACGGAGAGGTATCTCTGGGCCCACTCGGTAGGACATCATCATATGCGCAATGTGACCAAGGAGTTGATCACGGGATGATGTGTTACGGAACGAGTAAAGTGACTTGCCGGTAACGAGATTGAACAAGGTATTGGTATACCGACGATCAAATCTCGGGCAAGTAAAATACCGATAGACAAAGGGAATTGTATACGGGATCGATTGAGTCCTTGACATCGTGGTTCATCCGATGAGATCATCGTGGAACATGTGGGAGCCAACATGGGTATCCAGATCCCGCTATTGGTTATTGACCGGAGAACGTCTCGGTCATGTCTACATGACTCCCGAACCCGTAGGGTCTACACACTTAAGGTTCGATGGCGCTAGGGTTATAAAGGAAGCTTGTATGTGGTTACCTAATGTTGTTACGAGTCCCGGATGAGATCCCGGACGTCACGAGGAGTTCCGGAATGGTCCGGAGGTAAAGATTTATATATGGGAAGTCCTGTTTTGGTCACCGGAAAAGTTTCGGGCGATATCGGTATTGTACCGGGACCACCGGGAGGGTCCCGGGGTCCACCAAGTGGGGCCACCGGCCCCAGAAGGCTGCGTGGGCCAAGTGTGGGAGGGGACCAGCCCCTAGGAGGGCTGGTGCGCCCCCCACAAGGAGTCCAAGGCGCAAGAGAGAGTGGGAGGGGGCAAACCCTAGTCCAGATGGGCCTTAAGGCCCATATTGGTGCGCCTCCCTCTCCTCTCCCCCCTTGGCCGCCTCCCCTTTGGCATCTAGGGCTGGCCGCACCCCTTGGGGGTGGGAAACCCTAAAGGGGGCGCAGCCCCCCCTCCCCCCTATATATAGATGAGTTTTGGGGCTGCCATACACATGAGTTCTCTCCCTCTTGGTGCAGCCCTACCTCTCTCCCTACTCCTCCTCTTCCATGGTGCTTGGCGAAGCCCTGCGGGATTGCCACGCTCCTCCACCACCACCACGCCGTTGTGCTGCTGCTGGATGCAGTCTTCCTCAACCTCTCCCTCTCTCCTTGATGGATCAAGGCGTGGGAGACGTCACCGGGCTGTACGTGTGTTGAACGCGGAGGTGCCGTCCGTTCGGCACTAGGATCATCGGTGATCTGAATCACGACGAGTACGACTCCATCAACCCCGTTCACTTGAACGCTTCCGCTTAGCGATCTACAAGGGTATGTAGATGCACTCTCCTTCTACTCGTAGCTGGTTTCTCCATAGATAGATCTTGGTGACACGTAGGAAAATTTTGAATTTCTGCTACGTTCCCCAACAGTGGCATCATGAGCTAGGTCTATTGCGTAGATTCTTTGCACGAGTAGAACACAAAGTAGTTGTGGGCGTTGATGTTTTTCAATATGCTTACCGTTACTAGTCCAATCTTGTTTCGACGGTATTGTGGGATGAAGCGGCCCGGACCGACCTTACACGTACTCTTACGTGAGACAGGTTCCACCGATTGACATGCACTTGGTGCATAAGGTGGCTAGCGGGTGCCAGTCTCTCCCACTTTAGTCGGAACGGATTCGATGAAAAGGGTCCTTATGAAGGGTAAATAGCAATTGGCATATCACGTTGTGGTTTTGCGTAGGTAAGAAACGTTCTTGCTAGAAACCCATAGCAGCCACGTAAAACATGCAAACAACAATTAGAGGACGTCTAACTTGTTTTTGCAGGGTATGCTATGTGATGTGATATGGCCAAAAGGATGTGATGAATGATATGTGATGTATGAGATTGATCATGTTCTTGTAATAGGATTCACGACTTGCATGTCGATGAGTATGACAACCGGCAGGAGCCATAGGAGTTGTCTTTATTTTTTTTGTATGACCTGCGTGTCATTGAAGAACGCCATGTAACTTACTTTACTTTATTGCTAAACGCGTTAGTCATAGAAGTAGAAGTAGTCGTTGGCGTGACAACTTCATGAAGACACGATGATGGAGATCATGGTGTCATGCCGGTGACGATGATGATCATGGAGCCCCGAAGATGAAGATCAAAAGGAGCAAAATGATATTGGCCATATCATGTCACTATTTGATTGCATGTGATGTTTATCATGTTTATGCATCTTGTTTACTTAGGACGACAGTAGTAAATAAGATGATCCCTTACAAAATTTCAAGAAGTGTTCTCCCCTAACTGTGCACCGTTGCTACAGTTCGTCGCTTCTAAGCACCACGTGATGATCGGGTGTGATGGATTCTTACGTTCACATACAACGGGTGTAAGACAGTTTTTACAAAGCGAAAACACTTAGGGTTAACTTGACGAGCCTAGCATGTACAGACATGGCCTCGGAACACGGAGACCGAAAGGTCGAGCATGAGTCGTATGGTAGATACGATCAACATGAAGATGTTCACCGATGATGACTAGTCCGTCTCACGTGATGATCGGACACGCCTAGTTGACTCGGATCATGTGATCACTTAGATGACCAGAGGGATGTCTATCTAAGTGGGAGTTCATAAGATGAACTTAATTATCCTGAACATAGTCAAAAGACCTTTTGCAAATTATGTCGTAGCTCGCGCTATAGTTCTACTGTTTTAGATATGTTCCTAGAGAAAATATAGTTGAAAGTTGATAGTAGTAATTATGCGAACAGTAGAAAGCTTATGTCCTTAATGCACTGCTCAGTGTGCTGAACCCCAAACGTCGTTTGTGGATGTTTCGAACATCGAACATACATGTTTTGATAACTACGTGATAGTTCAGTTAAATGGTTCAAGTAGAGGCACCAAAGACGTTTTTCGAAACGTCGCGGAACATATGAGATGTTTCGAGGGCTGAAATTGGGATTTCAGGCTCGTGCCCATGTCAAGAGGTATAAGACCTCCGACGATTTTCTTAGCCTGCAAACTAAGGGAGAAAAGCTCAATCGTTGAGCTTGTGCTCAGATTGTCTGAGTGCAACAAATCACTTGAATCGAGTGGGAGTTGATCTTCCAGATGAAATAGTGATAGTTTCTCCGAAGTCATTACCACCAAGCTGCTAGAGCTTCGTGATGAACTATAATATATCAGGGATAGATATGGTGATCCTTGAGGTATTCGCGTTGTTTGACATCGCGAAAGTAGAAATCAAGAAGGAGCATCAATTGTTGATGGTTGATGAAACCACTAGTTTCAAGAAGGGCAAGGGAAAGAAGGGATACTTCATGAAACGGCAAATCAGCTGCTGCACCAATGAAAAAACCCGAGGTTGAACCCAAACCCGAGACTAAGTGCTTCTGTAATAAGGGGAACAACCACTGGAGCAAGATTACCCTAGATACTTGGTAGATGAGAAGGCTGGCAAGGTCGATAGAAGTATATTGGATATACATTATGTTAATGTGTACTTTACTAGTACTCCTAGTAGCACCAGGGTATTAGATACCGTTTCGGTTGCTAAGTGTTAGTAACTCGAAATAAAAGCTACGGAATAAACGGAGACTGGCTAAAGGTGAGCTGACGATATATGTTGGAAGTGTTTCCAAGTTTGATGTAATCAAGCATCGCACGCTCCCTCTACCATCAAGATTAGTATTAAACCTGAATGGTTTATTGAATCTCGATCGTAGTGATACACATTTTCATGCCAAAAGATAGTAATGATAATACCACTTACTGGTGGCACTGCCATGTAAGTCATATTGGTTTAAAACGCATGAAGAAGCTCCATGTTGATGGATCTTTGGACTCACTCGTTTTTGAAAAGTTTGAGACATGCGAACCATGTCTATTGGTATATACGCATGAAGAAACTCCATGTAGATGGATCATTTGGACTCACTTGATTTTGGATCACTTGAGATATGCAAATCATACCACATAGGCAAGATGACTGAAAAGCCTCGGTTTCAGTAAAATGGAACAAGATAGCAACTTGTTGGAAGCAGCACATTTTGATGTGTGCAGTCCAATGAGTGTTGAGGCATGCAGTGAATATCGTTATGTTCTTACTTCACAGATGATTCGAGTAGATGTTGAGAATATTTACTTGATGAAACACAAGTCTGAATTATTGAATGGTTCAAATAATTTCAGAGTGAAGTAGAAGATCATTTTGACAAGAGGATAAAATGTCTATGATATGATCATAGAGATGAATATCTGAGTTACGAGTTTTGGCACACAATTAAGACATTGTGGAAATTGTTTCGCAATTAATACCGCCTGGAACACCATTGTGTGATGGTGTGTCTGAACATCATAGTTGCACCCTATTGGATATGGTGCGTACCATGATGTCTCTTATCGAATTACCACTATAGTTCATGGGTTAAGCATTAGAGACAACCACATTAACTTTAAATAGGGCACCACGTAATTCCGTTGAGATGACACCGTATGAATTATGGTTTAGAGAAACCTAAGTTGTCGTTTCTTAAAGGTTTGGGGCTGCGACGCTTATGTGGAAAAGTTTCAGGATTGATAAGCTCGAACCCAAAGCGGATAAAATGCATCTTCATAGGACACCCAAAACAGTTGGGTATACCTCCTGTCTCAGATCCGAAAGCAATATGAATTGTTTCTAGAATCGGGTCCTTTCTCGAGGAAAGTTTTCCCTCGAAAGAGTTGAGTGGGAGGATGGTGGAGACTTGATGAGGTTATTGAACCGTCTCTTCAACTAGTGTGTGGCAGGGCACAGGAAGTTGTTCCTGTGGCACCTACACCAATTGAAGTGGAAGCTTATGATAGTGATCATGAAACTTCGGATCAAGTCACTACCAAACCTCGTAGGATGACAAGGATGCGTACTACTTCAGAGTGGTACGTAATCCTGTCTTGGAAGTCATGTTGCTAGACAACAATGAGCCTACGAGCTATGGAGAAGCGATGGTGGGCCCAAATTCCGACAAATGGTTAGGAGCCATAAAATCCGAGAACAGATCCATGACTTTGGAAGAAATACTTGATGGTCGTAAGGCCATTGGGTACGGATGGATTTTAAAAGGAAGACAGACAATGATGGTAAGAATTACCATTAAGAAAGCTCGACTTGTCGTTAAGATATTTTCCGACAAGTTCAAGGAGTTGATTACGGTGAGGTTTTCTCACTCGTAACGATCCTAAGAGTCTGTTGGAATTGGATTAGCAGTTACTACATGATTGATGAAATCTTGCAGATAGGATGTCAAAACATTGTTTCCTCGATGTTATACTTGAGGAAAGGTTGTATGTGATACAACCGGAAGGTTTTGTCAATCCCAAAAGATGCTAATAAGTATGCAAAGCTCCAGCAATCCTTCTAAGGACTGGAGTGAGCATCTCGGAGTTGGAATGTGTGCTTTGATGATGATCAAAGATTTTGGGTTTGTACAAAGTTTACGAGAAACTTGTATTTCCAAAGAAGTGAGTGGGAGCACTATAGAATTTCTGATGAGTATATGTTGTTGACATATTGATGATCAGAAATGATGTAGAATTTCTAGAAAGCATATAGGGTTATTTGAAAGGTGTTTTTCAATGGAAAGCCTGGATTAAGCTGCTTGAGCATTGAGCATCAAGATCTATAAGGATAGATCAAAATGCTTAATAATGCTTGACATGATCTTGAAGGTGTTCAAGATGGACCAGTCAAAGAAGGAGTTCTTGCCTGAGTTGTAAGGTACGAAGTTAAGACTAAAAGCTCGACCACGGCAGAATAGAGAGAAAGGACGAAGGTCGTCCCCTATGCTTTAGACGTAGGCTCTACAGTATGCTATGCTGTGTACCGCACCGAAAGTGTGCCTTGCCATGAGTCAGTCAAGGGGTACAAGAGTGATCCATGAATGGATCATAGGACAGCGGTCAAAGTTATCCTTAGTAACTAGTGGACTAAGGAATTTTCTCGATTATGGAGGTGGTAAAAGAGTTCGTCGTAAAGGTTACGTCGATGCAAGCTTAACACCTATCCAGATAGCTCTAAGTAGAGATACCAGATACATATAATGGAGCAACAATTTAGACTAGCTCCAAGTAGAACAGTTATTTGGAACAGCTCCAAATAGAGCGTGGTAGCTGCATCCAGGAGATGACATAGAGATTTGTAAAGCACACACGGATCTGAAAGGTTCAGACCCGGTGACTAAAAACTCTCTCACAAGCAACATGATCAAACATAAAACTCATTGAGTGTTAATCACATAGTGATGTGAACTAGACTACTGACTCTAGTAAACTCTTGGGTATTAGTCACATGGCGATGTGACCTGTGAGTGTTAATCACATGGCGATGTGAACTAGATTATTGACTCTAGTGCAAGTGGGAGACTGTTGGAAATATGCCCTAGAGGCAATAATAAATAAGTTATTATTATATTTCTTTGTTCATGATAATAGTCTTTTATTCATGCTATAACTGTATTATCCGGAAATCGTAATACACGTGTGAATACATAGACCACAATATGTCCCTAGTGAGCCTCTAGTTGACTAACTCGTTGTGATCAACAGATAGTCATGGTTTCCTGGCTATGGACATTGGATGTCGTTGATAACGGGATCACATCATTAGGAGAATGATGTGATGGACAAGACCCAATCCTAAGACTAGCACAAAAGATCGTGTAGTTCATTTGCTAGAGCTTTGCCAATGTCAAGTATCTCTTCCTTTGACCATGAGATCGTGTAACTCCTGGATACTGTAGGAGTGCTTTGGGTGTATCAAACGTCACAATGTAACTGGGTGACTATAAAGGTGCACTACAGGTATCTCCGAAAGTATCTATTGTTTTATGCGGATTGAGACTGGGATTTGTCACTCCGTGTAAACGGAGAGGTATCTCTGGGCCCACTCGGTAGGACATCATCATATGCGCAATGTGACCAAGGAGTTGATCACGGGATGATGTGTTACGGAACGAGTAAAGTGACTTGCCGGTAACGAGATTGAACAAGGTATTGGTATACCGACGATCGAATCTCGGGCAAGTAAAATACCGATAGACAAAGGGAATTGTATACGGGATCGATTGAGTCCTTGACATCGTGGTTCATCCGATGAGATCATCGTGGAACATGTGGGAGCCAACATGGGTATCCAGATCCCGCTGTTGGTTATTGACCGGAGAACGTCTCGGTCATGTCTACATGTCTCCCGAACCCGTAGGGTCTACACACTTAAGGTTCGATGGCGCTAGGGTTATAAAGGAAGCTTGTATGTGGTTACCGAATGTTGTTCGGAGTCCCGGATGAGATCGCGGACGTCACGAGGAGTTCCGGAATGGTCCGGAGGTAAAGATTTATATATGGGAAGTCCTGTTTTGGTCACCGGAAAAGTTTCGGGCGATATCGGTATTGTACCGGGACCACCGGGAGGGTCCTGGGGTCCACCAAGTGGGGCCACCTGCCCCAGAAGGCTGCGTGGGCCAAGTGTGGGAGGGGACCAGCCCCTAGGAGGGCTGGTGCGCCCCCCCACAAGGAGTCCAAGGCGCAAGAGAGAGTGGGAGGGGGCAAACCCTAGTCCAGATGGGCCTTAAGGCCCATATTGGTGCGCCTCCCTCTCCTCTCCCCCCTTGGCCGCCTCCCCTTTGCCATCTAGGGCTGGCCGCACCCCTTGGGGGTGGGAAACCCTAAAGGGGGCGCAGCCCCCCCTTCCCCCTATATATAGATGAGTTTTGGGGCTGCCATACACATGAGTTCTCTCCCTCTTGGTGCAGCCCTACCTCTCTCCCTACTCCTCCTCTCCCATGGTGCTTGGCGAAGCCCTGCGGGATTGCCACACTCCTCCACCACCACCACACCGTTGTGCTGCTGCTGGATGGAGTCTTCCTCAACCTCTCCCTCTCTCCTTGCTGGATCAAGGCGTGGGAGACGTCACCGGGCTGTACGTGTGTTGAACGCGGAGGTGCCGTCCGTTCGGCACTAGGATCATCGGTGATCTGAATCACGACGAGTACGACTCCATCAACCCCGTTCACTTGAATGCTTCCGCTTAGCGATCTACAAGGGTATGTAGATGCACTCTCCTTCTACTCGTAGCTGGTTTCTCCATAGATAGATCTTGGTAACACGTAGGAAAATTTTGAATTTCTGCTACGTTCCCCAACACGAAGGGGTTGCCTACAACGAGGCCTATCTGAACCAGGACTTCTTTGTCGTTCGTAAAGTCTACAGTAACGAATTTGACTAGGTTGCTCTCGAGAAAGTTCTTAAAATCCAGGCATTCAACATCGGCATGGCATATGTGGTAGACCAAGCATAAGTCATGCACGCAAACCTGGATCACAGTGGGCTTCTCCCTCTCTTCATCCTTTAGATCCTTCTCTCGTCCCAGGACCGTGGTGTACTCAACATCTAGCCCAGCGACCCACTCATCATCTGAGTTTTCGAACATGTGTCTGAAGTGAGAAAGGCAGCCTTTCACCGTCGCAGAAGAACGAGTGTAGATGACGTCAAACTCATCGCCAGTGATGGTTCTAACCTTGTACGCACCGCCGATCATGGAGATTTGGGACGCCATGGATTTGGGAGGCGGGTTAGGATTAGTGGAACTGCCGTAATGTGGAAGGATGGGACGACTAGGAGCAAACCACCGTAATATTAAAAGACATGCGAGGACGAGTAGGAGCGAACTGCCAGCGTGCGAACGGTAGGGTAGTGGCTTTCCATTCTCCCATGATACAGGCTTCCGAGAGCCCTTGGATCTCAGATCAAACGGTTGCATGGCGTGATTCTAGACCTATGGGTGAATATCCTATCCTGGAGGGTTATTCTGCAAATTTTCAGCAACTTACCATGCAACCGTTTGATCTCAGATCCAAGGGCTGCTAGCAACCCGTATCATGGTCGCACCTACCATGACCGTTACGCCGCTCGCGCGGTCGTGCCCTTGGAGATTTAACACGGTGCGTTAGGCTATCTGATGTTGGCATGTCATACATAGTCATCACTTAGTCACTCATACTACAACAAGGTTAGCTATAAGGTTGGCTATAAGTGTATTTTTTTTACTTCTCTTTATCTCTTTCTTCGTACTCTCTCCGTCCCATAATATAAGAACATTTTTGACACTAGTGTAGTGCCAAAAACTTTCTTATATTATGGGACAGAGGGAGTAGTATTTATTGCATTTGCCAAGGAGTGACCTCTTCCAATGAAATGGTGTGCTTATTAGTTTTTTGTTGCTAAGTTTGCTTCATTTAATTAGCTATAGACTCAAAATTGTCTTTTCACCTAGGTACACGTGCTTAGCACCATTTCTTCCTTGGGTCACCAAACTAGTCTCTCTCTTCTTGATTAACTTGCCACATCAGACTTTATGCCTATGTGGCAAGCTCAGCACCTGTAGGAGCAAGTAGTAAGTACAATAGTGCGCTTTACATGACATTTTTGCATATGTGGAGGAAAGATAGGCAAGGAAAAAGTGGATAAGTGGGCTCTCATGCAAGAGCCAGCCTCTACTACATGGTGGAGCATTGGGAGAGGCACCTGTATGGAGGTGGTCAGGAATCTGGAGACTCACGCCGGTCATAGCGCCACAGTTAAAATGATAATGGCAAGTCAAATAACGGGGCCCCACCTGTCCAACAGTAACTTGCTGTCAAACCACATAGCCCTACATTTGCAGCGGCCTACTCCCTCATCTTCTTGCATCTCTGTCGAACCGACTAGGTGGAAATGCCCCGCCTACCACACAGTAAAAGCCCCGCATTCGACTTTTAAATAGTACAGTATACTAATTTTGTATCCATGGATTGCGCCATGGAGCAAAGCCTCTAGAAAACGGCGGTACACATGTACGGAGTATACAGCACGCCCGTCGCGTTCGCGTCGCACCCCAGACGGTCGGTCGGTGTGCCACGCTGCTCTCCGAATGGAACACGCGTCATATTGCGTTTGCACACACATGTGGGACCGCAATTGAGAACCGACCATAGGCACACTCCCCGGCCCCGCAAGTCGGGTGACTTAATAGAAGAGGGAGACGAGTGATAGTACTAGAGAAGTGTTGTACTACGTTGGTGCCTAGACGATCCCTGCAAGACACGGAAGATCAGTTCATCCATGCATGTGACCAGACTCCAGCAGACACGCCCGGATTGGCTATCGTCTACATATCGTGCAGGCTGTGTTGTACATGGCTGTAGTTGTGGTGAGAAATCTAAAAAAAGGTTTCTTGTCATCTCGCAAAATTAGGTGTCATGTGCTTCGGATCACTGCAAGGGTTAAACAGCGACAACTGAGTTGGGCTAGTCATTGGGGGCACATGCACGAAGACTACTCGGCTGCCATCTAGGTCAAGCCGGCTATGTTAATTAGGACATCTATCGACGGACCCCTTTTCTACGAGTTTATCTTTAAGTTGAGCTTTGTTCCTCGTCTAGTTTGTCGGTCAGGATTCATGTTGTCTCCTTTGGGCAGTGAGGTTATGATTTCTTGTCATGTGGCATTTTTTCGTGTTATATGTTATAATCCGGTGCTTCAGATCAAAATGACGACAACTGCGCCTCCGGGCCACGTGCATGAAGACTTCTCGACAGTCATTGACGAGGTCAAGCCGGCTTCGATAGACAAAAGAAAACTAGTAATCCACTATATAGGCAGGAGCCTCCGCACTTGCTTGCTAGTGTTGCTCTCTTCACACTATCTCGTCCTCTCCAGATCTAAACACGACAGCGGTGGCCACACACACTCTCTCTCTTCTCATCGCTGGTCACAGATCCTGCCAGATCCTCTCCACAGGGGAAGGTGAGAAGGTGCAATGTTCACGCGGTCGTCCTTGGCGACGGCTCTTACCCACTGCTGCCGCATCCCGATCAGCCTGCCTTGCCGTTCTCTCCCAAGCACCGCTGGCGAGGGAGGGCCTCCGACCCCTTCTTCCTTGCTGCCGTAGCGTGGGCAGATCCGGCCTCCCGCCGCCCACCTAGCAACATCCCGACGACCATTAGGTATAACTTCCTTCGAAACCGGCCTTGCTCTACTTCCCGAGCTCCTGACATCGCTGCTTTTGTATCTTTTACTATTTCTCATGCCCCCTCGTAGATAGGATCAATTGGTTGTTCAAAAACCACCTAATTTTTTACGTTAAGAGGTAAAACTAGTTCATGCACTCGAATCTAGTACTACTTGGTTCAAACAACGAAGAAAGGGGGTGGGGGGTGGGGGAGGATTTGTTACCTGAATCTAGGACTTGGTCAAAAGAGGAAATAATGGGGGCGAAAAGTAGCAGAGACTGGCTATCCAACTGGTCTCTAGGTCTAATAGGGAAATAAATGGAAACGCAGTACAAACTCAATATAAACCCAATCTATTGGTTGAAAAAGGAAAGAAAGTGGGGACTGGGCGACAAGTCAACAGAGTAAATCCGGCACTAGATTTGCTAGCCTCACACAGTATAAGGTGGCTATACCGAACAAAAATGGGACCAACCCAGATATCATATTATGATATTTGTTGTCCCGAGCCACTCTTATGTAATGCCACTGGTAAAATGTAGCAGTCACACTGTTAAAAGTAAGGACACATTAAACCAATGTTCTTTTCAATGTAATGCCTCCAGTAATATGAATCAATGGCACTTTTTTACATGTCCTGCTAAATTTCCCATTAAGATAAGTTGGTTCTTTTCGTTAGAAATGCAACTGTCCTGGTCCGCCTACTCTCCCGTGCCCAAAGTAATGTCGTATTTAACTGTTGTCATAGTTAATCCTAATGCCCACACTAATATCTAGCAATGCCACTGCTTTAGAAATTGCTACTGTCCTTGTAGGATTGCCATTCAGATAAGGAACATGCTTGTTTTCATTTGATGCATGTTACATCACTTGTTAGTCACCCTCCTTTCCACCTTTTTTGTGCAAACAGAGATATACATTTCACGCTCGATCTTAGTTGAACTGCACAAATGATATCCAAATTATAGTTGAACATTCCAGGAGCTTCACAACCAACCTTGATGTTGCTCAAATTTATTGCAACTAATGAAGAAGAAGCTCTGTGCGTTTTGTTTTCTGATGGAAATGGAACCGGGGCTGGAGCCCTTTTCTTAAATTTTTTTGAAGAAGAAGCTGCTAGCTCACAGGACATTGCTTCATTTTAGGTGAACTGCACCAAAAGGTCCCATGAATTGAATCATCCATGTTGGTGACTGAAAGAGCCAGCTTCAGCATCCCAGTCTAAGCACCCCCGGCCTCCATCCTTGCGACGCATGGTACACCTCGTTTGCCACCTGCTCGACCCTAGTGTCACTGATAAAATGAAGTAATAATACAGTTAAAATAGAGCGAGTGTCCTCTCTATCATTTCATTTCCAATGTACATAAAGAATGTGCTTCTCTTTGTTAATGTATGTTTCATCAACTAGTCTCATTGTTAATGTTTAAGCGTTTCTGCAAAATTGGGGTGCTTAATTTTGGTTGATCTGGACAAAAGTAGAGATTTGAATGTCTCAAGGCGCCTCCTTGTACTACCGCTTTACATTGATGTTCATCACTGGCAGAAGGTGTATCTGGGAGACTTGGGATGATTTCCAATATGAGGCGTACCATATGAGGCGTCACAGGGCCCATCTCTCCCTCACAACATGGCAAACTATGATACTATCGCAATATTTTCTTCTATTTATTTTGTGTGTCTCATCAGCTAGTGCCACTATAATGTAATCACACTTTTTCATTATCTGTGCAAACAGGGTTATTCAGCTGCATTTTGGTGGAACTGCACAAATGTACGTATGGAACCGGCATATATGCTGCTCCTCTCCTCTTCCATTCAAAAACCACCGCCGGCAAGTGAAGGTGCTGTGGAGAAGTAGATCGATGGAGGAGTACAACCGATACGTGAGGATCGCAGACGGGGACCTTGTGAAGCTAGCTAGGATGTTGGAGATCCAGTCTTGGTTTGACAACAAGGACCAACTAGCGGCGACGGTGACATCCATGGCCAAATATCTGCAACAGAGCAAAAAGGCAGCAATACTCCTGGAGGGAGTCGCGCGGTAGTGGTGGGAGTATCGATCCCTAATGGAGAATCCACCAGAGATTGATGGATCGAGCATTTACAGGGTGCCGTTTGTGAGGGTGTCCTGCTAGAGCGAGCCGGTGGAGTCTTCGTCAACCGAACCCAACTGCAAGAGGAGAAAAGCAGTTGGCCCGACGATGCTTCCCCGCCATCCTCTCCCTCGCTGTTCACATCGTCTCACGGGGCGGTTGTCTGCCGCCGAGGAATAGGAGGGGACTGGCCCCCAGCCCGATAGTCGGGCAGGTTGTGAATTTTCAGGAGGAGCTTAGGGTTGTCAGTATTTGCAGGTTGTGAATTGTGTTTTGTGTTGTGTATTTTGAGAGTACTTTCAGATATGAATGTCTTTTTAGTTTCAGATTTGCAGTATTGAGCATATGAAGTATTTTATGAATTCTAGAGATCTATTTTGAGCACTTAAAAATGTAGTTTCATAGGAGTATAAAAGTGCAGACAATGTGATTCTCAGAGAAGAAACTGCAAGTTTCAGTTTCAGATAAGAAACTGCAAGTTCAGTTTAAGATAAGAAACTGCAACTTTCAGAGGCAGAGCATTTATATTAACACGGCCTTTTCAAATAGGGTTAACATCATGTTGGAAGTTTTATTCATGGTCGAAAATGGAACTACCAGCCAGTTAACATCATGCTGATCAACATTCATGGATAGCACATCTTCATATGATGTACAGTCAAAATGCCCACGCAATGTCGAGTCTGCGAAACAGAGACAAAACGAGGGACGAAGTTTTGGCAAGTGTTGGACGTGGTGTGCGTAGATGACAATGGGGACCCACATGTCAATAAAGGCATATGCAAAAAATTTGGAGATATTTTCCCTGCACAGGTGGAATCGAACCCGGGCGGAACAGCTGTCGGGTAGTGTCACTTGGCCACTAGGCTAGTTCAGAAGTTTCATTAATAATAAGGCACTTCCTCAGGTGGTCGGATCCCCTCCTACGCCTTTGTGCGCTCGCCGCGACGCCGTTGTCTGCCATTGTGAACATGCTGAACAAATGAGAGGAATCTAGAGAGGACTGTACGTGGAGAGGCGGACAGTCGGGACCCACTAGGTCTATGGACGTACGCAAGCAAGTGCCTCATCAGAAAAATACTTCCTCCTAATGCTATACTGACATTGGGGCCCACGGGTTTGTCAACATAGTTACATTTTTAGGTGCTTCAACGTAGTTACTACAGGAGATAAATTCACAACGAAGCCGGGGAGCTGGTAGGTATTATTTATTATCACTGGGGCAACAAGTATTAGCTGGGTTTTGGGCTGCCCCGTCTAGGCTTTCATTTTTAACATGCGCAGTCCACGACCTCGGATGGGAGGTCCATAGGCCTGTTTGTATTTTCTTGAGGGCCGTCATGTATCGACCGGCCTATGGACCTCCCATCCGAGGTTTTATTTTTCCTGGAACATCGGCAGCCCAATTTATGTATTTTTTTGAAGAAAATGCAGAGGTCTGTTCTATTTTTCTATATAAGAATAGGAACGTCAGGTCCAACTTATGTTTCCCTTCTAACTATATTATATATATTTAAATTATTTTATATGTTATTATATATTATTTTTATTGTCATCATATATTTAAAAGATACTTACATATGTAAGAAAACAATATCCCACATCTTATTAACTTATAAAAATAATTTATTAACAATAAAATCCTCGATTGTTTTGGCACGAAAATCCAAGTTATTGTGTACAAAAGCTTGGTAAGATTTAAGGACGAATGTAATAATATCACTTATTATTTAAATATATTTATAACAAAATGCTCAACCCCTTTTTATTTTTTGATAACATTGCTGGCCCAACCCAACATTGTAATTATAATCAGCCCAGCAAAATCGTGTATTTCGAGAAAGTGCAAATGGCCTGTAATTTTTTAGGAAATAAAATAAATGGGCCGCATGGACGCTACATTATTTGTTCACCCAGCCCAGCTAATGGACTGTAATTCAAAAAAAAAGATCAAATTGACTGTAAATTCTACCGTGCAAAAAAAGACTATAAATTCTGAAAAAATGGGTTGAATACGTGCCACATTTTTGCAGGCTGAAATGTGGGCCAATAGGTCGAAGCCAACACAAGTCATTGTCAATTTAGTCAACAAATGATTCTGACATGTTAGCCATTGGATTTACATCCAACGACCGGCATCCATCTTCAATCTCTCGTCTTTTTCCTCCAGCGCCACCGGGACCACCTCCCGCCTCCTGCTGCTAGCAGCTCTTCTTAGCACACTTCGCCATGAAGCGCTACTCCACCGTTGGCCAGGCCATCCCTCCACCACTCCACACCTCCTGTTCTTCTCCACCGACTGTCGAACCACACCGCACTAGAACCAGTTAACCCTCATACACTTCTCCGTCTGCGACTCTACTCCCGCGTCTTCCCATCTCCGGCTCGTTGCTGTCCAGGGCCTCGCCGTCGTCCACCACCTTGAATGCGCTCGGCGCGGCATGGTCAACGTGTTCAACGAACGACACCATCAGAAGTAGACTGTGTGTGGAGAGGCTGACAGCTGGGTCCACGGCCGCACACAAGGAAATGCCTCCTTATTACGCGCAAAATAATGATTCCTCCACCTGACATCTGGGACCCACCGGAAGGGCCTTTGTATTTCGTGAAAAAAACGTGCCCCCCACTGACAGGTCGGACCCACCAGCTATCTTCGCATGTAAGGAAGTGCCTCCTTATTACGCACAAAAAAAATGAATACTCCCCCTGCCAGCTAGAACCCAGCATAGTGGGAGGCTGACTTGTGGGCCTACCAAGTTGATGGGGACGCAGGGCTTTGTCAACTTAGTCAATATGAACGATTCTAGCTCTTGTTACCATACGATGTTCATCCAACAGTGGTAGTGCTTCTTCAACCTCTGGTCTTCTTGCTCCAGCCGCCCAAACCAGTGTCGGTCATGCCGCGTGCTCCTGCCTCCCGTGGCCGGCTGTGATGCCTTGGAGGCCTCACCGCCCCCTACTACTCCCACCGCTGGCCAGGCCATCCCTCTACTCACCCACACCCCCTGTTATTCTACGGCAATGACAGCCTCACACCACAGCCGAACCAGTGAACCCTCGTACTCCCCTCCGCACGGGCTTCCACTGCCGCGTCTTCCCCGGCTCCGCGTCGTCCCCTTCCTAGGCCTCGCCGTCGTCCACCGCCCTGGTGCTCTCCGTGCGGCATGGTCAACGTGGTCAAGGAACGACTTCCATCGGAGTACTATACGTGGAGAGGCTGACAGCTGGGTCCACGGCGGCCGCAAGGAAGTGCCTCCTTATTACACAAAATAATTATTCCTCCACCTGATAGCAGGAACCCACCGGACGGGCCACCATATTTAATGAAAAAATGACTCGCCCCCTGACTGCTGGGACCCACCAGCTACATCTTCGCACGCAAGGAAGTGCGCCCGGGTAACAAAAAAACGATTCGGCCACCTTACTGCTGGGACCCACTGATACGTCTCCAACGTATCTTTAATTATGAAGTATTCATGCTATTATATTATCCATCTATGATGTTTTATATGCATTTATATGTCATTTTATATGATTTTTGGGACTAACCTATTAACCTAGAGCCCAGTGCCAGTTTCTGTTTTCTCCTTGTTTTTGAGTTTTACAGAAAAGGATTACCAAACGGAGTCCAATTGATGTGCCAATTTTTGAGGATTTTTTATGGACCAAAAGAAGACCACGGAGCATCGGAGTTGGGCCAGAAGAGTCCCAGACTGCCCACGAGAGTGGGGGGCGCGCCCACCCCCCTGGGGCGCACCCCCCTATCTCGTGGACAGCCCGGAGACCCCCCTGACGTGTAACCAATGCCAAAAATTCCTATAAATATAGAAACCTTCGGGAAATAACCTAGATCAGAAGTTCCGCCGCTGCAAGCCTCTGTAGCCACGAGAAATCAATCTAGGCCCTCTCCGGCACCCTGCTGGAGTGGGCCATCATCACCGGAGGCCATGGAGGAGGATCTCGGAGGGGCCATCATTGCCATGAAGGCCAAGGACCAGAGGGGGAATGCCATGGAGGAGGAAGCACAAGGGGGAGAACCTCTCCTCCTCTCTCTTGGTGGCACCGGAGTGCCATCGGGAGGGGAATCATCGCCGCGGTGATCGTCTTCATCAACATCACCATCATCATCACCATCCTCATCTCTTTTACGCGGTCCACTCTCCCGCACCCCGCTGTAATCCCTACTTGAACATGGTGCTTTATGCCGCATATTATGATCCAATGATGTGTTGCCATCCTATGATGTTTTGAGTAGACATCTTTTGTCTTTGGGTTCATTGATGATCTAGATTGGTATGAGTTGTATGTTTTACTTTGATGTTGTCCTATGGTGCCCTCCATGTCGCACAAGCGTGAGGGATTCCTGCTGTATGGTGTTGCAATATGTTCATGATTCGCTTATAGTGGGTTGGTGAGTGACTGAAACACAAACCCGAGTAAGAGGGATTGTTGCGTATGGGAATAAAGAGGACTTGATGCTTTAATGCTATGGTTGGGTTTTACCTTAATGATATTTAGTAGTTGCGGATGCTTGCTAGAGTTCCAATCATAAGTGCAGATGATCCCAGTAGAGAAAGTATGTTAGCTTATGCCTCTCCCTCATATGAAACTGCAATAGTGATTACCAGTCTTGTTAATAATTGCCTAGGACAATTCCGCACACCGATCCATCATTATTCCACACTCGCTATTTATATTATTTAGTAATATATTCTAACTTTATGATAACAGCACCTACTTTTATATTCTAGCTCTCTGATATCATGCAAAGTTATCCTCTTTATACCCACAACACAGTTTTATTTCTTGTTTCTAGTTGGAAGCAAATGTTCGGTGCACGAAGAGTCGTATCAGTGGCAGATAGGGATTGAGAGAATATTGATCTTACCTTTAGCTCCTTGTGGGTTCGACACTCCATACTTATCACTTCCACCTTTGGGAATTGCTACGATGATTCCCTGCACTTGGGGATTATCAAGCTCTTTTCTGGCGCCGTTGCCGGGGAGCAATAGCGTGGGGTTGATATTTTTGTGTGTGCTTGTTTGCTTTCTTCACTAAGTAGATTTTGTTTTCCCTTTTTGTTTCTGTTTAGTTGTGGGTGAAACATACAATTTTTTTTAAAAAGAATGAAAATACAAAAATATTTACTTGCCTCTCATGCCTAAAAAGTTTTTCGAAAAGAGAAGTGATTGGAAAGTTATGCATTGAAGAAGTTAGGGTCGACCTTGAGCACTTGTGTTCATGCTCACGGAAACAATGTAGAATTTTTCATGGAAGTTTATCTATAAATAATTATCCCCTTGTATATATCCATTGTATTATAAAAATAATGTGCCTAGCTTTGGTTTTAGTATGATAAGATTGCTTGCTTACTATGTGCAGAAGAAAAACAGAAACTTTGGCTATAGTGCATGAATTTACATTTTTACTGGAAAGTCAAATGGGTCTGAAACTTTTTGCACATTACTTCTGTACAAATTGTTAAAGTTTTAAAATTTATTTCATAATTTTTGGAGTTACATAAGTTTACTAAACTTCCAGATTACTACAGATTGTCCTGTTCTTGACAGATTCTGTTTTTTGTGTGTTGTTTGCTTATTTTGATGCATCTATGGCTAGTATGTAAGGGTATGAACCATAGAGAAGTTGGAATACAGTAGGTTTAACACCAATATAAACAAAGAATAAGTTAATTACGGTACCTTAAGGTGGTAGTTTGCTTTATTACACTAACGGATCTCACAAAGTTTTTGTTTAAGTTTTTGTGAATGAAGTGTTTGAAGAACGAGGAGTACCGATGTGAGAAGAATAAAGAGAGACAAGAGTTCAAGATTGGGGATGCCCAAGGCACCCCAAGTAAATATTTTAAAGGATACTCAAGCATCTATGCTTGGGGATGCCCCGGTTGGCATCCCATCTTTCTTCTTCAATAGATATCGGTACACCTCGGTTTTTGTTCTGTCCACATGATTTGTGTCCTTTGTGTTTTTATTTTTCTTTAAGAATCATGATAGTATGAGATAGCTCTTAATTGATTTATAGAATACTTCATGTGCTTCACTTATATCTTTTAAGTATGATCTTATAGAATTGCTCTTTGTGCTTCACTTAAATCATTTGAGTATGATTTTATAGAATGCTTCATGTGCTTCACTTATATATTTTGATCTTGGATATTGGCTAGTCTATATTAATTGTAGAATGCTCCAGGAACTTCACTTATATCTTTTGGAGTATGAATGATACTATAATTTAAAGTGAGTTTGGAAGAGTGTGAACTTTAGGAATTAGTGATCCCACTATCTTGGAGGGTGTCGTGGAATTGTCACGTCAGATGTCCTTGTGAAAGGACTTAGTTGTGGAGCCATCGCAACTAGGAAGCTTGAAGGGGTTAATCGGGACAAAGGACACGAGAGGTTTTATACTAGTTCGGCCCCTTACGATGAAGGTAAGGCCTACGTCTAGTTGGGTTGGTATTGATGTTTAGATGACCAGGGAGTGAGATATGCTATGCCCGGCTCTCGATCAGTTGTTTCTTACCCTAAGCCGCCAGCAGGTCGTCCCCTTATATACACGGGTTGACGACCTGTGGCTTACAGAGTCCCGGCCGGCTTATACATAGTGTCCGGCTCGGTGACTAGTTACATCTACCTTATGATACAAGTCATGCCATTATGGCAGTTTACTACAACGGGCCTTAAGTCGTCTGTGGGCTTTAAGCCCTTTATTGAACCGCCATCTTCATGCTTGGTTTTGGGCTTCTTTCCGGTGAGTCTTCTTTGCGTAACCCGGCCCCTCCTGGGCGGCTTACACAAATAGTTATATCCCCAACATTAGGCCCCAAATTGATTTGAACCTGTTCATGTCAATCTTAAAATACCTTAAAACATAAATCTTCAGTCTTCTGACTATGCAAAAGGTTTTCTTTAACCTGCCCTGACGTCATCTTTTGGATCCGTGTTAACCCGCCGTGACGTCATCTTTTCTTAAATTCCTTTTTTATTCCACCATATCTTCCAACGGATCTCTGCCTTTATTGACTGTTCCGGAAACCGAGGCGTCGGGGCCGCCGGATAATAACTCTTATCTCCTCGTTTCTCGCGCCGTCTCAGTTTTCCTTTCCTTATAAATAGGCGTGACCTAGGTCTTCCCATTCTCCTCCTTCCAGTCGTCTTCTTCCTCTCACCGCTTCTCTTCCAGTCGAGCTCCTCCTCCGCCGCCGCAGATCTCCTTATCTTCACCAACTCAGGCCGCTGCATCAACCTGGTTGGACCAGAAAAACGCGACACCCTTCTGCAGCAATCTTGCATCGGTAAGTCTCCTCTTTCCTGCTCCTTAGATCTACATTAAGGCCTTCGAGTTCTTCACGTTCTTCGTTGTTCAGTAGTTCCTTTCATAGATTTCATTGTCCCCGCTCTTCTTGATCTTGAAGATGATAAAAACTGATGTGGTAGATGTTTTGCACCTACTTTGAAATGCAAATGAACCCCTTTCTGTCACATAGAGGCCCCATTCGAGCCCTTGAGCTTCATCCGCTCCAGTCTTAGGTCTAGAAAATTTCCTTTTCAGAATAGTTGTTTGATCCAAAATAACAGTGGTAGATTATGAAACCTGTTTGTATCACCCGGAAAACTACTTCTGCCGAATACACTTAAACATAGCTGTCCATGCAGCCGGCTTAAATAAATGACACTGATCTGTGAGCCTTGCTTGCTCCTCATGACCTTAAGAAGTTTGAACTGCTTTTGACACATGTAGCAGCTTAAATACTATTGCATAGTTATCCTTATATCATTAGGCCCCTTCTTAAGCCGCCACCTTGAATAATTAAGATATTTGCTCCCGGGTTAAAATTGAACCGGAACTTCTTATTTTGTCGTAGGCCAACTGTTGTCATGGCACCTAAGGCAACCAAGGCCCCTGTGACCTGCAATTGGGTCCCATCCATAGTCACTAAGAGCAAACTGTCTGAATTTGTGAAGTCTGGCCATCTACCAAAAAAGGAGGTCATGTCTTATCGTGCCCCTGACCCGTCTGAAGAAAGGCCTCAACCCAAAGAAGGGAAGGTAATAATTTTTACGGATCATATGAACCGGGGATTTGCCCCTCCCGGCTCAAAATTCTTCAGGGAAGTTTTGAATTTCTTTGATCTTAGACCTCAAGACATTGGACCCAATTCCGTGTCAAATATTTGCAATTTCCAAGTCTTCTGCGAGGTGTACCTAAGAGAAGAGCCAAGTCTGCTTTTGTTCAGAGAGCTTTTCTACTTGAACTGGCAGAATGAACGTGCCAACGGGCCTAGTCTTGAGCTTGGCGGCATTTCAATTCAACGGCGGAGAGACTGCCTTTTTCCTTATGCCGAACTGCCGAGTCATCCAAAAGATTGGAACCAGACGTGGTTCTATTGTCAGGATACTTCACTGGATGATGAGAGCCCTCTACCCGACTTCCGCGCCCTGCGCCTTGAGTCCAACTATCCTCTAGCGGATAAACTGACTGCTGTCGAGCGTCTGCCACTTAACCCCACCATCAAGAAGATCAAAGCTCTGTTGGGAAACGGCTTAAACGGCATCGATCTGGTCCGAGTCTGGGTCACTTGGCGAGTACTTCCATTAAGCCGCCGTTCCGGCTTAATGTGTACTTACACAGGCGAAAAGGATGATCCACTGCGTCATAGTCCTGACGACTTACCAGATGATGTGGTGGATGCTACGACCCAGTCACTGCTGAAGGAGGGCACTGTAACTAGTAATGCCTTCGGCTTATTTCCCTTCTGCAAGAAGAACCCGGCCCCTGCAGTAAGTCATCAATCTTAATAAATATTATTTGCTATGTTATACCTTATTTGTACTCATAATTCCTTATCCATTTCCACATGCCGATGTCAACTTCTGGAGGGTCAAATATGATCATGAGGCTGCCAAACAAGCCAGGGCAGCCAAGAAAACCGAAAGGAAAGCCGCCAAGACGGGAACCTCAAAGAAGAAGAAACCCAGCGCCTCCAACTTATTCAAATTGGATGATACTTCTTCGGATGATGAAGAGGTAACCATTAAATTTTCTTAATTCCTTTGTCATTACTTGACTGACATTCTATTCCTTCAGGAGGATACGGGGAACAGCCAAGCGGCTAACGAAGAGGTAACTATAATCTCCTCCGACTCAGAGCCTTTGCCAAAGCAAAAAATCCGAAGGGTGACCCAGAAAGTAAGATTTTCACATCCTCTAGCTTATCAAGATCCTCAATTTCTTTTGAAGCAACAACAACTTGAAAACCAGAGGCAGACCCGGACCATCAAGGATGCAGAACTCTCCTCCGGCTTACCTGATGTAACTAGGAAGTGTCGGAATGAGGTTATCTCCGATTTACGTTCTGTTTTCCCCTTGGCGGGTTTAATTCGTCAACCTCTCAATTCATCTGACTCCAATTATCAGGATTCTTCTCCTTCCTCCGACGAGTCTATGCAATCAAACATGCCGGCTTTCAAAACTGCTCCTAGGTAATGTAACCTTATTTACCTTAGGTTTTACCTTACTTATGCTTTAGTATTCATCCTTCTACCTTTATCAACAACATGCAAGTGAAGCCCTGCAAGAGGGCAAGGAAGAATAAGCCGTCCCAAGACCCGATTGTTACTGAACCGACGCCCGACATGTCTGCTCCTGACAGTTCCACCCATCAGCCGCCGCCTGAACCGACTTCTAGCATTCCGGTGCCAACCTCTAATCCGCCTGCCGAGGACGCTATCAATCGCTCTGATAATCCAGAAGCTCCTAGTCCGGTTAAGACAACTGACCCGGAAGTTGTTATTCTGAAGAGTCAATTTGTTGAACCGGGGCGGCATACTGTCCTTGCCAAATGTTCTGCCAAGGAAGAACTTGCCGAACGCCGAAAGGCTAAGCAGGACATTACTGATTACACTCACTTAAGCATTGGTGACATAGTCTTGGGCTATCTGAATCAAGTGCATAATAGTCGTGACCTGGAAATTGACATGGTGAAACAAATACAACACAAATCTGAGGTATAACTTATGCTATTTTCCTGAATCTTACTTACTATAGCAGCCCCCAAGTCTATTGCTTATGAATGAATATGCTGTACACTTAGAAATCTACTTACTATTGGTTTGTCCGGTTTAAAGAGAATATATTTAACCTGGTTATAGCATTATACCTTGAACTTGCGGTACACATTAGCCCCCAAGTGCCAAGTATCTTTACTTGTAAAATGCTTGGGACTTAATATGTATGACCCGGATTTGTAGGGTAAAAAATTATTTAACATACATTAGCACCCAAGTGCCAGGTATCTTTACTTGTAAAATGCTTGGGACTTGAATGTTATATTACCGTGATCCTTACCATAATCTGATATCAATGCAGGCCACCATAAGTCAATTTGAGTCGGAGCTTGCTGTCCTGAAGAGCCGGCTGGAAACTCAAGAACTTGAAACTCAGAAGGCTAACTCCAAATTTGAATTCAGTGTCTCTGAAAATGAGAAGTTGAAGAAAAATTTTGAGTCAGAGAAGAAATCCTGGGCTGATGAGAAGGCTTCACTGGTGACTCGGGCCGAGACGGTAGAAGCATCTCTTGCAGAGGCAACAACCGAGCTGTCCGACTTAAAACAGCAGATATCCCAAATGATCTCAACCATCTTCGGTAAGTTACTATACAAAACCTCAAACATTGTAATCTTTCAATGAGTATTGTAATCGTTATCTCCAGCTCACTGTTATATTTGCAAACACACAGGCCCCAGGAGCACCAACCTCAAGCAGAGCATGCTAATCAAACTTAAGGCGGTTTACACCTTAGTGGAACAACTGTACTCCGGGTCCCAACGTGCCTTGGCTGTTGTAGCCTTATCAAATACCACTCCCCGCCTTCTGCAAGATGTGCTGAGGCATCTCGCTATGCTACCTCAGCGAATTCAGGACTTAAGGCGGGCATCTTCAAGAGCCAGGGCCGTGGCCGCATTGAGCCGGGCGAAGGCATGGATGCCAGAGCTTGACCCGGCTGACCTCGCTCTTGGATACCCGAGCCTGAAGGAGGACGTATTTGATGACCATGATTTCACCGCCTGTGTCAAAGTCATACGTCCCGTGGCTACCCTTATTGGGAATGATACTGATCTTACCAAGTATTCACCGGTCTATGACAGCGAGAACCGGAGAATTCCAAACATTCCATATGACCAAGTCAGCCTGATCCCTCCAACGCGTAAGCATACTTTTGCCCCTGAAGTGGATCCAGCCGATTTAATAGACGATGAGGACGAGTTTGAAGCTTTGAGTGGCATTGACTGGGCCTCCTCAACCTTCTAGGACAAGGCAACCGGCGGAGAGGCGGAGAAGGATAAGCCGGAATCTTCAAGCCCACGAAGGAGTGAATCGCCAGGCGTTTTGTAAAAAACAATGCTTCATTTATTCAGACTCGGGGAGTCTTGTAATAGGGTCTCAATGTTTGTCATGCCTTCGCGCATGTTCCCAGCGCTTAACACTTTCATAAGCCTCTATCGCTATATATGTCCGGCTTATGTTGATCGTTTATTTCCTTGACGTTTAAATTTGCTTGCCTTATCCTGCACATAAAACAAACAAAATTCCCTTGGCGGTTTACCGCATCGGGGGTCACATAAAGTATTGATGACCCGGAACACGAACCAAAGACAACATATACAAGCCGGTTTACGACTATATTTGTTAAACATAGCCATAATAGCATACCTGCGATCCCTTTTGATAATCTTTCCTGCTTATATGATGTTCACCTGGTACTTAACAACCTAGGGGGACCAATATGAAACCGGAAGAGACAAAAACTATCTCATAATGCTTTCTAGAAGGTCTCAAGATAGTCAAAATAATTATGCTTATGCTGGATAATAAACAACATTCACAGGCTTCTGATTCGAATACGATCAGTAAACCGTTCGAAAGGGGTTAAGCTAAGATTCGAATACGATCATATAGCCCCCAGTGGCTTTGGCGATGCCGATCAAGTGGGTATCGACAGCTATGTTCTCTTTGGTTCGAATACGACCTATGTTTGAACAGGAAGCCCCCAAGTGACCATAAGATTTGTTTAATGACGTTGATTCGAATACGATCCACGTCAGACCCAAAGGGGTTAAGCTGTGATTCAAATATGATCAAGAAGCCCCCCAGTAGGTTTGGCAGTATGCCAATCAAGTGGGTATCGACAACTATTTTCTCTTTGGTTCGAATACGACCTATGTTTGAACAGGAAGCCCCCAAGTGATCATGGCTAGATTCAGATATGATCATAAGCCGGACCAAAGGGAAAGCCAGATTCAGATATGATCCGCTCCCTATTGGTAGTTTTCACCACCTAATAATGAAGACATATAAACATTTTTGCAGAAAAAAGGACAGAGGTCCTGCTTTATTTCTTTATATACATCTTGAGAGCCGGTGGCTCAAGTATTGTAAGGCCGGTGATGGGCGATATTCCATGGCCGGTGGGTATCCTCCTCCGATTTACATGAGTCTTTGTGCTCTCGAACATCAATGAGGTAGTATGACCCGTTGTTCAGGTTCTTGCTGACCACAAAGGGTCCTTCCCATGGCAGAGATAGCTTATGCATTTCAGATTGATCCTGGATAAGCCGGACTACTAAGTCGCCTTCCTGAAAGTTTCTGCTCCTGACCCGGCGGCTGTGATAGCTGCGCAGGTCTTGCTGGTAAATAGCCGATCGGGCTATTGCCAAGTCTCGCTCCTCATCCAACAAGTCAAGTGCATCCTGACGAGCTTTTTCATTATCCGCCTCCACGTAAGCCGCACGCGGGGTGAGTCGTGCCGGATGTCACTTGGCAGGACCGCCTCTCCGCCATACACCATAAAGAAAGGTGAGTAGCCTGTAGATCTGTTAGGCATAGTGTTGATGCTCCATAACACAGAAGGTAACTCCTCCACCCAACAACCCGGAGTCCGCTGTAAGGGGACAAAGAGCCGGGGCTTGATACCCTTCAGGATCTCTTGATTAGCTCTTTCTGCTTGACCATTGGATTGAGGATGAGCAACAGCCGAAACATCAAGCCGGATATGTTCTCGTTGACAGGACTCTTCCATGGCACCCTTGGAGAGATTAGTACCATTATCAGTTATAATGCTATGTGGGAAATCAAAATGAAAGATCACCTTTTTCATGAACTGAACCGCCATGGCTGCATCACACTTACTGACTGGCTCTGCCTCAATCCACTTTGTAAACTTATCCACTGCCACAAGGAGATGTGTCTTTTTATCCTTAGACCTCTTGAAAGGTCCAACCATGTCAAGCCCCCAGACCGCAAACGGCCAAGTGATTGGGATCATCCTCAACTCTTGAGCTAGCACATGAGCTCGTCATGAGAACTTTTGACAACCGTCACATTTACTGACCAGATCCTCCGCATCAGCATGAGCCGTCAGCCAGTAGAAACCATGACGGAAAGCTTTGGCTACAAGAGACTTTGACTCGGCATGATGGCCGCAATCCCCTTCATGGATCTCACAAAGTATTTCTTGGCCTTCTGCAGGTGACACATAGCGTTGAAACGCCCTAGTGACGCTTAGGTGATGTAACTCGCTGTTAACAATCATCATAGATTTGGAGCGCCTGACAATTTGTCTTGCCAAGGTCTCATCCTCAGGTAACTCTCCCCGGGTCATATAAGCCAAATACGACACTGTCCAATCCGGGATAACATGAAGAGCTGCCACCATCTGTGCCTCCGGGTCTGGCACCGCTAGCTCTTCCTCGGTAGGCACCTTGACAAAAGGGTTATGTAAAATATCGATAAAGGTGTTAGGCGGCACCGGCTTAAAGCATCAGCCGCCTCATTCTTCCTTCGATGAATGTGCTCCACTCGATAACCCTTGAAGTGGCCGGCCACCGCATCTACTTCACGATGATAAGCTGCCATAAGGGGATCCTTGGAATCCCACTTGCCTGACACCTACTGAGCCACGAGATCTGAGTCGCCCAAACACCTTACCCGGCTTAAGTTCATCTCCTTGGCCATCCGGAGACCGTGGAGTAAGGCCTCATACTCAGCTGCATTGTTAGTACATGGAAACATAAGCTGAAGTACATAACAAAATTTGTCACCTCGAGGGGAAGTTAAAACAACTCCAGCCCCCGAGCCTTCTAGCTGCCTGGACCCGTCAAAGTGAATAGTCCAATATGTGTTATCTGGCTTTTCCTCAGGTGCCTGCAGCTCTGTCCAATCATTGATGAAGTCCACCAAGGCCTGAGACTTAATAGCAGTACGTGGCATGTACTTCAAATCATGAGGCCCAAGCTCGATAGCCCACTTGGCGACTCATCCTGTGGCCTCCCTATTCTGGATGATGTCTCCCAAAGGGGCAGAACTTACCACAGTTATAGGATGACTTTGAAAGTACTGCTTCAACTTCTGGTTGGCCATAAACACTCCATAAATGAATTTCTGCCAATGTGGATACCTTTGTTTAGACTCAATGAGCACCTCACTGATATAGTAAACCGGCCATTGAACCGGATGCTCCTTGCCAGCTTCCTTATGCTCCACCACGATAGCAACACTAACGGCTCGTGAATTGGCAGCCACGTATAACAGCAACGGCTCTTTATCAATAGGAGCTGCAAGAATCGGTGGTTCAGACAACTGTCTTTTTAAGTCTTCAAAGGCAGCATCAGCAGCATCACTCCAGACAAAAGTGTCTATTTTCTTCATCATCTGATATAATGGTGAACCGGCTTATGAACCGGCTTATGAACTGGCTTAAAGCGGCAACACGACCCGCCAGTCGTTGAACATCATTGATGCATGCCGGCTTAGCCAGAGAGGTAATCGCCTTGATCTTCTCCGGATTAGCTTCAATACCTCTGTTGGAGACCAAAAAACCCAAGAGCTTGCCTGCGGGTACACCAAACACACACTTGGCCGGATTAACATCATCTTATAAACCCGGAGATTATCAAAGGTCTCTTTTAAATCAGATATCAAGGTTTCCTTCTCTCTGGATTTCACCATGATGTCATCCTCATAGGCATGAACATTACGCCCAATTTGGTCGTGTAGACAGTTCTGCACGCACCACTGATAAGTCGCTTGAGCACTCTTGAGCCCAAACGGCATGGAAACATAATAGAAGTCTCCAAACGGAGTGATGAAAGCCGTCTTCTCCTGGTCCTTAACTGCCATTTTGATCTGATGATAACCAGAGTAAGCATCCAAGAAACTCAAACGTTCACAACCTGTCGTAGCATCAATTATTTGATCAATACGGGGTAGAGTAAAGCGATCAGCCAGACAAGCCTTGTTTAAGTCCGTGTAATCCACACACATCCGCCAAGTGTCGTTCTTTTTAAGCACAAGCACCGGGTTAGCCAACCACTCTGGGTGAAAGACTTCAACAATGAACCCAGCCGCTAAGAGCCGGGCAACTTCCTCTCCAATGGCTTTCCGTCTCTCTTTGTTAAAACGCCGAAGAAACTGCCTGACCGGCTTATACTTCGGATCAATATTGAGAGTGTGCTCAGCGAGTTCCCTCGGTACACCCTGCATGTCAGAAGGTTTCCATGCAAAGATGTCCCGGTTCTCAAGGATGAACTCGATGAGCGTGCTTTCCTATTTGGGATCCAAATTGATGCTGATGCTGAATTGCTTGGCAGAATCACCTGGGGTAAAGTCAACAAGCTTCGTCTCGGTGGCCGATTTAAACTTCAACGCCGGGTCATGCTCTGTAGTTGGATTCTTTAGGGAGGTCATATCTGCCGGGTCAACATTGTCTTGATAAAACTTGAGCTCCTCCGCGGCACAGGCAGACTCAGCGTAAGCCTCGTCGCCTTCTTCATACTCCAAAGCCACCTTTCAACTCCCATGCACAGTGATGGTACCCTTGTGACCCGGCATCTTGAGCTGTAAATAAACGTAGCACGGCCGTGCCATGAACTTAGCATAAGCCGGTCGCCCGAACAGAGCGTGATATGGACTCCTAATTTTAACCACTTCAAACGTCAATGTCTCGGCCCTGGAGTCATATTCATCTCCAAAGGCCACCTCCAGTTCAATCTTGCCAACTGGGTAAGCCGACTTGCTAGGAACCACTCCATGGAAAACAGTGTTGGATGTTCTCAAATTCTTATCAGTCAACCCCATGCGTTGAAAGGTCTCGTAGTAGAGGATATTGATGCTGCTACCTCCGTCCATGAGTACCTTAGTGAATTTATATCCACCAACCTGAGGTGCTACCACCAAGGCTAACTGAACCGGATTATCGACCCGTGGAGGGAGATCTTCTCTGATCCATATGATGGGCTGTTCTGACCACCTTAAATAACAAGGAATTGCCGGCTCAACAGAATTCACGGCCCTCTTATGAACCTTCTGGTCACGTTTGCATAAGCTAGTGGTAAACACGTGATACTGCCCCCCACTCAACTGCTTCGGATGGCTTTGATAACCCGACTGCTGCTGCTGTTGCCCTCCTTGACCAGACTGCTGCTGATTATTACCGTCTGGATGTCCCTGAAAACCGGAGTTTGAACCACCGCCCGGGCCGTGAAAACCGCCAGCCCCTGAGCCGCCACCAGATCCATGACTGCCGTCAAAAGTGTTGGAATTTTTAAACGCCTTCATGATCGCGCAATCTTTCCACAGGTGTGTGGCGGGGCGCTCCCGGGTGCCATGTCTCGGGCAGGGCTCATTAAGTAGCTGCTCAAGAGATGGCCCTGACCCGCCGGACCGAGGCGGCTTACCCTTATGTCTCTGATTGTTACCTTGTGCATTGGCGTTGGCCACAAACTCCGGGTTACCATAAGCCTTACGCTTATTGCCTCCTTGATTCATCGGGTTATGCTGTTGACCCTTTCCATTGCCGTTCCTTTTTCCCTTTCCTGTCTTCTCATCATCAGACGCAGGATCCTTGGTACTATCAGAATCGGCATATTTGACTAAAGCCGCCATCAGCGTACCCATGTCATTGTAGTCATGTTTAAGGCGCCCCAGTTTCTGCCTCAGCGGCTCAAAGCGGCAATTCTTCTCCAACATAAGGACTGCAGAGCCGGCATCCATCTTGTCAGATGAATGTATTATCTCCTTGACCCGACATACCCAATGAGTGGTGGATTCACCCTCCTCCTACTTACAGTTCGTCAAGTCCACGACCGACATAGACTGCTTATAGGTGTCCTTGAAGTTCTGGATAAAACGGGCTTTTAACTCTGCCCACGACCCAATGGAATTGGGTGGTAAACCTTTTAACCAAGACCGGGCCGTTCCATCTAACATCATGGTGAAGTATTTAGCCATTGCCGCGTCACTGACTTCCAACAGCTCCATGGCCATCTCATAACTCTCGATCCATGCTCCGGGCTGTAAGTCGGCCGTGTAATTTGGCACCTTTCGAGGTCCCTTGAAGTCCTTGGGTAGACGCACATTATGCAAAGCCGGTACCAAACAGGGAACACCATCGGTTGTAGTGGCTACTCCCGTCTCAACAGAAGTCATTGGATACTCCGGGAAATCATGATGAGCTGCCTGTTCAGCCGCCAGCTAAGCCACCCGCTCGTTCTCCTGATGCACTCGATCTTGCACCGGGTTATAGCCACCGGGTTGGTTACGGCGTTGGGCGTTGCTTGACAAAGCTTCGGACTCCATGTGCCTGCTGTAACTCGAGCTCTGGTTCTGACGAGGCGGTGCTAACCAAGGCGGTGGAGTTGAATGGATCCTGTCCCGGCTGTAAGAATAGGTCTCTTGTTGAGCCAAGGCCGTCTGAAGAAGTTCTCTGACCCTCCGGGTCTCCATCGCTGTCGGGTCGTCGCCGTCCATGGGAAGAGCCGCCAAACGCGCCGAAGCCGCGATTAAGTTCTCCATGGGGTTGGAAAAGTGACCCGACGGTACTGGCACATAATGCAGTAGTGCCATGCTCACATGAGGAGGTGGCATCTCTCGAGGCTGAACTAGTCCTCCTGCTCTGGCTGTCATAAACTGATTGGTCTCGGGCCGGTTACTTGGGCCAGCTCCGGGTGTAGCAAAAAGAACTCGCGGGTCGTAGTTCGGAGGTAGATGGGACTGGGTATTCTGATGTCTCCTCCTCATCACCTCATTGGACGCGTTTAAGCTCATCGTGAGCTGGTAAGCTTCTGACTGCAACCGCTGCGCCCGAGCGTCGAGAGCCACCCGCTCTGTGGCTAGTCTAGTATCCTCAGCTGCCAAGGCCTCCTTGGACTGAGCTATATCCTCACGCACCCGTGCCACCTCCGCGTCATGCTCATCTTTATTTGCAGGAATAACCGTGGCGGTTAACAGGGCCATAAGCTTGTCCATGAGGTCTATCAGCAGCTGAGCCGGCGGGCGCACAGGGCCACCTGCCCTGGCGGGCCCTATCCCGAATGTTATTGCTGCGGCAGCTGTAGAGTTAGAGCCGGGCTGAGTCCCAGCCATAAAGATTCCTGCCCATCTTGGCGGCTCACAGGGGTCCGGAATACTGGTGCCATCGGAACAGCCCCCGAGCACGCCGTCTTGTACTTGGTACAAAGAATCTGTTGAGCCGGCGAACGAATCACCGTCTGAGAGGACGGCCGTCTCACCCCCATCTCCAGATCCTTCAGAGAGTTCCTCTCCATGGATGCAGCCCACGAAGGCACGCTTCATGACAGGTTGAACTCGAGTCTTCCTCGCATGCTGAGCCGTCTCGATGAGGTCGGTGCAGTTGTCCGGCTCAAGGCCCGTCTCACCGATCCGGCCGATGAAGACGTGGATTCCGTCGAAGGGGACCCGGTACCCGTACTCAATTGAACCGGCATCAGGGCCCCAGCCTTTGTCGTCGATGTAGATCTTGCCGTGACGACTCTTGGTCATCCGGCCCACAACGTATCCCTTGAGCCCTTCGAAGTTGCCCTTCAAGAACTCAAATCCACCGTGCGCTGGCCCCACGGTGGGCGCCAGCTGTCGTGGAATTGTCACGTCAGATGTCCTCGTGAAAGGACTTAGTTGTGGAGCCATCGCAACTAGGAAGCTTGAAGGGGTTAATCGGGACAAAGGACACGAGAGGTTTTATACTAGTTCGGCCCCTTACGATGAAGGTAAGGCCTACGTCTAGTTGGGTTGGTATTGATGTTTCGATGACCAGGGAGTGAGATACGCTATGCCCAGCTCTTGATCAGTTGTTTCTTACCCTAAGCTGCCAGCAAGTCGTCCCCTTATATACACGGGTTGATGCCCTGTGGCTTACAGAGTCCCGACCGGCTTATACATAGTGTCCGGCTCGGTGACTAGTTACATATACCTTATGATACAAGTCATGCCTTTATGGCGGTTTACTACAACGGGCCTTAAGTCGCCTATGGGCTTTAAGCCCTTTATTGAACCGCCATCTTCATGCTTGGTTTTGGGCTTCTTTCTGGTGAGTCTTCTTTGCGTAACCCGGCCCCTCCTGGGCGGCTTACACAAATAGTTATATCCCCAACAGAGGGTGTTGAATCTTCGTATGATATTTATGAAAGTGGATTTGGAAGAGTGTCAACTTTAGTTAGTATTCCACTAATTCAGAAGAGGTTCCAAATGAGTATGAGAACAAAGTTGCTATCCATGATGCTACTGAAAATCATTATGAGGGAGGAATATGTGCTTGTAGGAATTGCAATAATATCAAGTTTCCTCTCTATGTGCTTAAAGTTTTGAAGTTATACTTGTTTTGCCTTCCTATACTAGTTGACTTTTGTTCCTATAAATTGAGTTCTCACAAAATCCCTAGGCATAGGAAGTGAGTTAGATTTAAATGTGTAGTCATATTCTTCATGATGCTCTCTTTGTGTTTCAACTCTTTTCTTTTATGCGAGCATCATTGAAATCATCATGCCTAGCTAAAAGGCATTAAAGAAAAGCGCTTGTTGGGAGACAACACAATATTTGCCCTTACTGTTTTTCTGTGTCTAAATGATTAAGCTACTGTTGTAATCATGCTTTATAGCTTTTGTTTCAATAAAGTGCCAAGTAAGACCTTTGGGAAGACTTGGGTGAAAGTTAATGTGATCTTGCTGTAAAAAACAGAAACTTTGTGCTCACGATATTAGCTGTCATTTTTTTACATAACAGTGCTTTGGAGTTGATTCTTTTTGCAGAAGTTTAATAGACAAATTCCTTACTTCCACCAATTTATTTCATAATGTTTGGAGTAGCAGAAGTATGGTTATTATTCAGATCATTATAGACTGTTCTGTTTCTGACAGATTCTGTTTTCATTGCATAGTTTGCTTGTTTCCTAGTATCTATGGCTTATATTTCACAATATAAATTGTAGAAATGATATGGTACAGTAGCAATTTAGTGAAAACAATTATGAACCTTGTCTTTTACAGTACCAAATTGCATGGTTTACTCTTGATCATACTAACCTATCTCACGAAGTTCCATTAAGTTTTGTGTGATTGAAGTTTTCAAGTTTTGGGTGAGATATCGATATGGGGAGAATAAGGAGTGGAAAGACCCTAAGCTTGGGGATGCCCAAGGCACCCCAAGTTAATATTCAAGGAATACTCAAGCGCCTAAGCTTGGGGATGCCCCAGAAGGCATCCCCTCTTTCGTCTTCAAAACTATCAGTACATCTTACTCGGAGCTATATTTTTATTCGTCACATGATATGTGTTTTGCTTGGAGCATATTTTCAATTTTACTTGTTGTTTGACTAAAATCATTGGATCTGAATATTGAATAAAAAAGTAACCCTCCCATGGCTAGTTAATTATTTGACTACTCAGTGACCCTCACTCATATCTTTTGGAGTAGTTTGTCCTTTACTCATGTGCTTCATGTATATCCTATAAGTAAATGGGGGAATGAATTGAATGCCATAAATCTGAATTTCTATATGTTTCATATGCTTATAACATGGATAGTAATGACTTCACATATAAAGAGTATGAGGCATAAAAGTTGTTGAGAGTTGGCAAACATAGTTTTGGTCATCGTTGCAATTAATAGGAAGTAATAAGGAAAGAGAGGTTCACATACAAATATATTATCTTGGACATCTTTTATGATTGGGAGCACTCATTAAGTATGACATGCTAAAAGAGTTGACGTTGGACAAGGAACACAACGTAATGGTTTATGTTTTCTCACATCTCAGTTAAAGTATATTGTCATTGACCTTCCAAATATGTTGAGCTTGCCTTTCCCCCTCATGCTAGCCAAATTCCTTGCACCAAGTAGAGATACTACTTGTGCTTCCAAATATCCTTAAACCCAGTTTTGCCTTGAGAGTCCACCATACTTACCTATGTATTGAGTAAGATCCTTCAAGTAAGTTATCATGTTGCAGGCAATAAAAAAATTACTATCTGAATATGTATGACTTATTAGTGCAGAGAAAATAAGCTTTGTACGATCTTGTTGTGGAAGCAATAAAAGTGACGGACTGTATAATAAAGGTCCACATACAAGGGTCAATATAAAGTGACGTTCTTTCGCATTAAGGTTTTATGCATCCAACCCTAAATGCACATGACAACCTCTGCTTCCCTCTGTGAAGGGCCTATATTTTACTTTATGTTTTTACTTTATGCTTGAGTCAAGGTGATCCTCACCTTTCCCTTTTTTCATTTTATCCTTTGGCAAGCTCCTCGTGTTAGAAAGATCATGATATATATATCCAATTGGATGTAAGTTAGCATGGGCTATTATTGTTGACATCACCTAAAGGTGAATACGTTGGGAGGCAACACAATAAGCCCCTATCTTTCTTAGTGTCCGACTGAAACTCCATAACCACAAGTATTGTGTGAGTGTTAGCAATTGTAGAAGACTATATGATAGTTGAGTATGTGGATTTGCTGAAGAGCTCTATTCTTGACTCTTTCTGATGTTATTACAAATTGCAATTGCTTCAATGACTGAGATTATAGTTTGTTAGTTCTCAATGAAGTTTTGGAACCATACTTGACATTGTGAATAGATTGTTACTTGATCATGAAAAGTTTTATGAGATAAGCTACTATTATGACACATAATGATGCTAGAAAAGGTGATTGAAATTATCTTTGATCAAACTTGTGCACCTGCTAGCATTCACACTTCATAAATTATTTCTTTTATCATTTACCTACTCGAGGGCGAGCAGGAATTAAGCTTGGGGATGCTGATACGTCTCCAACGTATCTCTAATTTATGAAGTATTCATGCTATTATATTATCCATCTATGATGTTTTATATGCATTTATATGTCATTTTATATGATTTTTGGGACTAAATTATTAACCTAGAGCCCAATGCCAGTTTCTGTTTTCTCCTTGTTTTTGAGTTTTACAGAAAAGGATTACCAAACGGAGTCCAATTGACGTGCCAATTTTTGAGGATTTTTTATGGACCAAAAGAAGACCATGGAGCATCGGAGTTGGGCCAGAAGAGTCCTGGGCTGCCCACGAGAGTGGGGGGCGCGCCCACCCCCTGGGGCACGCCCCCCTATCTCGTGGACAGCCCGGAGACCCCCCTGACGTGAAACCAACGCCAAAAATTCCTATAAATATAGAAACCTTCGGGAAATAACCTAGATCAGAAGTTCCACCGCCGCAAGCTCTGTAGCCACGAGAAATCAATCTAGGCCCTCTCCGGCACCCTGTCAGAGGGGACCATCATCACCGGAGGCCATGGAGCAGGATCTCGGAGGGGCCATCATTTCCATGAAGGCCAAGGACCAGAGGAGGAAAGCCATGGAGGAGGAAGCACAAGGGGGAGAACCTCTCCTCCTCTCTCTTGGTGGCACCGGAGTGCCATCGGGAGGGGAATCATCGCCGCGGTGATCGTCTTCATCAACATCACCATCATCATCACCATCCTCATCTCTTTTACGCGGTCAACTCTCCCGCACCCCGCTGTAATCCCTACTTGAACATGGTGCTTTATGCCGCATATTATGATCCAATGATGTGTTGCCATCCTATGATGTTTTGAGTAGACATCTTTTGTCTTTGGGTTGATTGATGATCTAGATTGGTATGAGTTGTATGTTTTACTTTGATGCTGTCCTATGTTGCCCTCTGTGTCGCGCAAGCGTGAGGGATTCTTTCTGTAGGGTGTTGCAATACGTTCATGATTCGCTTATAGTGGGTTGGTGAGTAACTGAAACACAAACCCGAGTAAGAGGGATTGTTGCGTATGGGAATAAAGATGACTTGATGCTTTAATGCTATGGTTGGGTTTTACCTTAATGATCTTTAGTAGTTGCGGATGCTTGCTAGAGTTCCAATCATAAGTGCATATGATCCAAGTAGATAAAGTATGTTAGCTTATGCCTCTCCCTCATATGAAACTGCAATAGTGATTACCGGTCTTGTTAATAATTGGCTAGGACAAATCTGCAGACCGATCCATCATTATTCCACACTTGTTATTTATATTATTTAGTAATATATTCTAACTTTATGATAACATCACCTACTTTTATATTCTAGCTCTCCGATATCATGCAAAGTTATCCTCTTTATACCCACAACACAGTTTTATTTCTTGTTTCTAGTTGCAAACATTCGGTGCACGAAGAGTCGTATCAGTGTCAGATAGGGCTTGAGAGAATATTGATCTTGCCTTTAGCTCCTTGTGGGTTCTACACTCCATACTTATCACTTCCACCTTTGGGAATTGCTACGATGATTCCCTGCACTTGGGGATTATCACCCACCAGCTACATCTTCGCACACAAGGAAGTGCCTGACAGTCGGGACCCACCTGGTCGAAGCGTACGTAGCATTGTCATTCTGGTCATGAACGTGTACGTACATACTGGTGGATGTAGAGGTGCGCATGTAGCATGTACACGTACGTACAGCGGCCAGAGTACAAGAAAGAAAATACGGCCACGTACGTACATATAGGTGGGGTCTCGAACACCGACTCGCACATACGTACAGCTAGGGCTCGTGTACATGGCTGGGTCGGAATGGAGAAACAACGTCGTCATCATGTTCATGGGGAGCCAACCGGCTGGGTCGGAACGGAATGCGTCGTCGTGTTCATCGGGAGGGCTTGGACGGAAAAGGCGATGGAAATGAGGCCTGGCGTACCGCAGAACGGAGGAAACGACCTTGTGTTCGACCGGCCACGTTTGAAACAGGATCCTGTTCATCGGGAGGGGTCTGGCATACCGCAAAACGGAGGAAATGGACTTGTGTTGGACCTCCTACGGTCGAAACGGGGTCCTGTTGATTGGGAGGGGTGTGGCGTACCGCAAAACAGAGAAAACGGACTTGTGTTGGAGTGCTACGGTCGAAACGGGGGTCCTATTCATCGGGAGGGGTGTGGCATACCACAAAATGGGACTCCACGAGATATTGGTCATCTCCACCGTCGACCTCCTCCAGCCTCCACGGGCTACTGTCATCCACCGTCGACCTCCTCCAGCCTCCACCTGCGACTGTTCATCCACGGGCTCCTGTTCATCCAGCCTCCACCACGCGCTACTCCACCGGCTACTGTTCAACCACCCCTCTCCATGGGCTCCTGTTCAGCCACCCCTCCACGGGCTACTGTTCATCCACCCCTCCACCATCTACTGTTCATCCAACCTCCACGGGGTCGTCCTGTTCATCTAGCCCTCCACGGGGTCCTGTTCATCCAGCCCCAACCGGCTCGATCGATCGGGGTCCTGTTCATGCAGAGGCAACGCCACGGGGTCCTGTTCATCCACCCCCGCCGCTCACTGTTCATCCACCCCCCACAACACTCACTATTCATCCAGAGGCAGCATCGATCGGCTTCATTTAGCAGCAGTAGCGAAGGAATCGCTCGATCGGGTTCAGTAACGTGTAGCCTGCAGTGCAACCGCTCGGGTTCAGTTAGAGCCCAACACCTCGCTCGGGTTTAGTTAGAGCCAACGCCTCGCACACACGCGCGTATGTGTACGAGAGAAACGCGCATCGCTCGGCCCTCGACCACCCACCATAACCGGGAACTCGCCGAAATTTTCCTCGCCCTCACTTCTACCACTGTTTTTTCCGTCATGGACGGCCCAAAGAATGTCATGCAGCTGCGTCTCCGGCCCGCCTAGGATGAAAAGCCCATTTTCTGTCATGATTTTTTGTCATAGAAGTAGGAGCCCACCACATCTATGATGATACCGGGTTTTGTCACAATTGTCGTCATAGAAGTGGCATAAGTATGACAGATTTTCTTTTCGTTTGGCCCAAAATGTCACGGATGTGTCTTTTTTTTGTAGTGTAATATGGAGAAGACAAAAAAGGAGAAAGTCTCACATCGGCGAGGCTAATCAACGGGCTATGGTGATGCCCATCAATTGATGTGAATGCAAGGAGTAGGGATTACCAAGCAACAGACATATTAAGAGCTATAAGTGTATGAAAGCTCAAACTGAAAACTAAGAGGGTGTGCGTCCAACTTGCTTGCTCTATAAGACCTCAAGCTTTTGAGGAAGCCCATCATCGGAATATACAAGCCAAGTTATATAATGGAAACTTCCCACTAGTTATATGAAAGTGACTACATAGGAGACTCTCTATATGAAAAACATGGTGCTACCTTGAAGCACAAGTGTGGAAAAAGATAGTAACATTGCCCTTCTCTCTTTTTCTCTCATTTATTTTTTTCTTCCTCTTTTTTTGGTGGGCTCTTTTTTTGCCTCTTCTTTCTAGGCTCTTTTTGGCCTCTAGTCATAAAGAACTCACATACTTATTGCAAAAGTCTATTATCCCTCGAAGCAAAGTACTACTATAGGCATGCCCCTAGGGGGGAGGTTGGTAGGAGTTAACCATCACGCTCCCCAACCTTCACGCAAAGTAAGACACTCAATAATAAATCATGCTCCAACTTATTAGCATAAAGAGAGAACATATGTGCATGCTTCAGGAATCACAAACCTTAACACCAATATTCTTACTAAACCGCAATCATTAACTAGTACCTCTCACATATTACCATCTCTATATTGCAAAACTACTACAAGTAATCAAACTTATCATATTCAGTTATTGATACATCTCCACCGTATCTATAATTTTTGATTATTTCAAGCCAATATTATACAACTTTCACATACTTTTGGAAACATTTTATAAGATTTATTGGACTAACCTATTGATCCAGTGCCCAACGTTAGTTCCTATTTTTTTTATGTTTTTTGTTTCGCAGAATATCCATATCAAACAAAGTCCGAACACAATAAAGTTTTATGAAAAATTATTTTGGAATATTTGTGAATTTTGAGAGGTGTAATAAACGCAAAAGAGGCCCACATTGACCACAAGACACCGGGGCGTGCCCCAGGCCCCTGGCGCATGGTGGTGGGTTGTGCCCTCCTCGGTCGTCGGTTGGAGCTCTATTAGGGTGCAAAGAAGCTTATATCCGGAAAACAAATCCTGTTAAAATCTCAGCGAATTAGGAGTTACGGATCTCCGGAATATAAGAAACGGTTTTTGACCAGAAAATAGGAAGGCGAAACAGAAGAGAATAGAGAGGGAGATCCAATCTCGGAGTGGCTCCCGCCCCTCCACCACCATGGAGGCCATGGACCAGAGGGGGAACTCTCCTCCCATCTAGGGGGAGGCCAAGGAAGAATAAGGAGGGGGGATCTCTCCCCCTCTTTCCCGGTGGCGCCGGAGTGTCACCGGGGCAAGGATCGTGACGACGATCTACATCAACAATCTTGCTACTGTCAACACCAACTTTCTCCCCCTCTATGCAGTGGTGTAACACCCCTTCTTCCCGCTATAATGTATACTTAAACATGGTTCTCAGCACTATATATTATTTCCCAATGATATGTGGTTATCCTATGATGTTTGAGTAGATTCGTTTTGTCCTATGGGCTAATTGATGATCGTGGTTGGTTTGAGTGTATATTATATTATGGTGCTGTCCAATGGTGCCCTCCATCTCGCACAAACGTGAGGGGTTCCCGCTGTAGGGTGTTGCAATATGTCATGGTTCGCTTATGGTGCATGGCGTGAGTGACAGAATACACAGGCTCGAGTAAGTGGGCTATTGCGTATGGGAGTAAAGAGGACTTGATACTTAATGCTATGGTTGGGTTTCACAACCTTAATGATCTTTGGTAGTTACGAATACTTGCCAGAGTTCCAATCATAAGTGCATATGATCCAACTAGAGAAAGTATGTTAGCTCATGCCTCTCCCTCATATAAAATTGCAAGAATAATTACCGGTCTAGTTACCGGTTTCCTAGGGACAAATGACTTTCTTGTTGACAAAAGCTATGTACTTTTATCACCTTGCAATTTATTTGTAGTTTTATTCTCGCAAAGTACTCATAGTTTTATTCTTGCAAAATAGTTTCATATTTGTTATAGGTAAAGCAAACATCAAGTGTGCGTAGAGTTGTATCGGTGGTCGATATAACTTGAGGGAATATTTGTTCTACCTTTAGCTCCTCGTTGGGTTCGACACCCTTATTTATCGAAGAAGGCTACAAACGATCCCCTATACTTGTGGGTTATCAGTTATCTACATGATTTTCTTATTATACCCCTCTTGAATACCTATCATATTAGGACCAATTTCATAACTCATGCATATTGCCATTACTATTGTCAAACTCTCAAAATGATATAAGTGAAGTATGAGAGCATAATTATTTCTTTAAAATATAACCACCGCCGTGCTCTAAAAGATATAAGTGAAGTACTAGAGCAACTACCTAGCTGAAAAGATATAACTGAAGCACAAAGAGTATTCTAACCAAGGACAAATAAATTTGGGTCCCTCTCAAAAGTTGTGTCCAGCAAAGTTGATTGTGGCAAACTAAAAAGCAAATAAAGCAAAGACTCATATAATACATGACGCTCCAAGCAAAACCCATATCATGTGATGAATAAAAATAGTGCTCCAAGTAATTTACCGATGGTTGGTAGAAGAAAGAGGGGATGCCATTCGGGGCATCCCCAAGCTTAGAGTCCTGGGTGGCCTTGAATATTACCTTGTGGTGCCTTTGGAATCCCCAAGCGTACGGTCTTGCCACTCCTTATTCCTTCATCCATCACAATCTCACTTAAAACTTGAAAACTTCAGCACACAAAACTCAACAGAAAACTCATCAGATCCGTTAGTATAAAAAGCAAATCATAAACGTTAGGTGCTATCGTGACCCCATTCATATTTTATTATTGCATAATACCTACTTTATTGTAAATTCACCATGACTTATACCTCCCGATACAATCCATAGATTCATTAAAACAAGTAAACAGTGCAACGAAAATAGAATACGTAAAAATCAGAACAGTTTGTAATGATCTGGACAAATGCAATACTTCTGTCACTCCAAAACTTCTGAAAAATTAGAAAAACTTGGGCAATTTGTATATAAATCATGTGTAAAATATTTAGAAGTTTATCATGTTCCAGTGAACTTAAACAATTCTTCTACTCGGTGCAAAAGTTTCTTTCTTTCACAGAATCAAATCAACTATGAATCAAATCATCCCAGAGGCTTTAATTGGCAGAAACACTAATTAGTAGTAGCACAATTGAGTGCACACTCAAAAAACAGAAACCATTGGATTTTCACCCAACAAGCTCTTTCTTTGTAGCCATTTAGATAGGCTTGAGATATTAATTATGCTCACAAAAAGACAAGAATAAAAGCATAAAGAGAGCATCATATATCAATTAATTAGCACATTTAAGTCTAAACCTCTTCCTGGGCATAGGCATTTTATATCAAAACAAATTATCAAGAGAAGCAATGTCTAGCATATGCAAGGAAGAAGAAGAAACAATAGCAATCTCAAAATGAAGAGCGGTAATTTAGTAACATGAAGATTTCTACAACCATATTTCCCTCTCTCGTAATAATTACATGTAGGATCATATTCAAATTCAACAATATAGCTATCATAAACAATATTCTCTTTATGATCCACATGCATCCAAATCTTATAGTCTTCCAAAAATAGTGGGATTAACTTTAACTAAAGTCATGACCTCTCCAAACCGACTTTTATCAATAGTTTCATAAGATTGAACACTCTCCAAGTATGTGGGATTCTCTTTTCCTAAAGTTGACACTCTTCCAAACCCACTTTCAATATTAGTGCAAACATTATTATCGATATCATATTCATCATGAGGCTTAAATAAATTTTCAAGATCGTAAGAAGCATCACCCCAATAATGATAATTGCAATAAGTAGTGGACATAACAAAATTATCATCCCCAAGCTTGTAGCTTTGCATATCATTAGCAAAATCGACATTAATAGATTTTATAGTAACATCATTGCAATCATGCTTTAAATTCAATGAGCTATCATGAATCACTTTATAAATTTCTTCTTTTAACACTTCATCACAATTTTCAAATTCATGAGCAAATCTTCATAGAGGAAATCAAGTGCACTCAACTCACTAGAAATTGGTTCATCATAATTGGATCTTTTAGAAATATTAGCAAGTGGATGGGGATCCATAGTTATCTTAAACTTTTGCTTTCATTTTCTGTTTTTGAGTGTTCACAAGAAGGCAATAAAAGCAAGCAAACTAACAAACAAAAATATTTTTGTATTTTGTAAATTTGTTTTAGAAGTAGGGGAGATGAAAATGAGAGGCAAATGGAAAATTAAAGTAAGAGCAAGTACATGATAGTTTATGCGAAGGTACTTGATAGGTTTTGGTGATGTCTCCCTAGCAATGACGCCATAAATTCTTCCTGCTACTTGTGAGCTGCGTTGAGATTTCCTCGGAGAGGAGAGGATGATGTAGTAAAGTAGAGATAAGTATTTCCCTCAGTTAATAAGCAAGGTTATCAATCCAGTAGGAGAACCACAGGAAACATCGTTAGCACTACCTAACCACAAAAGAGCAAATACTTGCACCCAATGCGATCAACGGAATTGCCAATCCCTTTAGCGGTTATTTGCAAGGATCAAATCTTATAGTGATAGATAGATAAATAAAACACAAAATAAAATAACCGTAAATAAATTGCAGCAAGGTATATATTGATTTAATATATGGTAAAAGCAGACCCGGGGGCCATAGTCTTCACTAGAGTCGTCTCTCTCGAACAAAAAGCATACGGTGGGTAAACAAATTACTGTTGGGCAATTGATAGAAAAGCGCATAGTTATGACGATATTCAAGGCAATGATCATGTATATAGGCATCACGTATGAGACAAGTAGACCAACTCCTGCCTGCATCTACAACTATTACTCCACCCATATCGTCCGATATCCACCATGCATCTAGAGTATTAAGTTCATGAAAAAAGGAGTAATGCGTTAAGCAAGATGACATGATGTAGATAAAGTAAATCCAACCAATATGAATAAACCCCATCGTTTTCCTCTTAATGGCAACAATACAAATACATGTCTTGTCCCCTTCTGCCATTGGGATATATATCACCGCAAGATTGAACCCATCACAAAGCACCTCTCCCATTGCAAGATAAATCAATCTAATTGGACAAACTAAACGGATAGATCAGAGAGAAATACAATGCTATGATAATAATGCATAAAAGAATTCAGAAAAGACTCAGTTAATATTCATGAATAGTCTAATCATAAACCCACAATTCATTGGATCCCAACTGTCGGGGGAAACTGATCCACGAACACCTATTGGGCCGGCGGACCGGGCCCCTTTCGGTTCGGCGGGGGGCGGAGATCGCACGAAGAGCAGATCGAGGCGAGGCACACGAGCAGTTTACCCAGCTTCGGAGCTCTCCGGAGAGATAACACTCCTACTGCTGCTTGTCTGGTTGTATTATCTGGTGTTCTTGCTCTCGAGAGAGAGAGAGAGCGTGATGTTTTCTGGGCTACGAATGAATCAGAGCGAACTGTCCGAACCCCCTCTACGTTGCGCATGGGCCTCCTTTTATACGCTAAAGGGGTCACCGACAGGTGGCAACGCAGAGGAGGGTAAAATCGTAAAAAGTGAGGTAGTTGATACAGTTACTTGTACAGTGCACCCTACCTAACCCTGACGGCAGGGGACAAGGGCATTAAATGCCCGTCTGAGTCACCCGAACAGTGCAGAAAAGGACCGTTAGGGGCGCCACCGTTTGCCACGATGGTGATCTTGTCAGCTTCGCATGCCACTGCGCACCGCTGGCTACACAGCCTCCCGCCACGCGCGCCCGAAGAGGCCCCCAGAGCGACACGTTGGTGGATGCGCTGGAGCGTGGGCACAGAGTGGCCGCCTGCCGCAGCAAGCGCCTTGCCGCTGTTATTATCTTGTCGGGTCCAGAAGCTCGTCGCTCACCGGGCCTCGGGGTACCTTGTTTAGTCTTCCCGGCAAGCTCCTCTTGTCGGGGCCTTGTTGCCTTGCCGGAGCGCGTTGCGCGTCGCGGCAAGTTCCTTGGAGCACCTTGGTTGGCCTTCCCGGCAAGCTCCTCTTGCCGGGGCCTTGTCTCCTTAGCTTAAATACTTTGTTCTTGGATGGCTCCAAGGGAACCTTGGGGGATCTTGGCATTCGCCTGGCAAGCCTTGCTGCGGGGTGCTGCAACTGCCCATGCACAGGTTCGGGGTACTAGGGTACCCCTATTCTAGTACACCGACAGGAGCCCCCGGGCCTGGGCCAGACACGGTGCCGAGCGCTGTTGGGCCAGGCCCAAGTCAGGGCACGGGTACACACGGACTGGGCCACACCGAATCTTGGCGCTCTCCCATAATGGCACGCGTTGAATGCGGCATCGTGGGAGAGATCGTGGGTGGTTGTTTATTTGGAAGGCCGAAACGTCCGCCCCGTCCCTCTTTATAAGCATAGGAAACAGGGGCAGTTCGTTCCCCCTCGCTGGTTGCTGCTACTTCATCTTCAAGAAACTCCGCCGCTCCCCCCTTCTTCTCGAAGCCGAGAGAGAAGCGCTCCGCCCCCCATTGCCACCAGCATCACCAACACCGTCGACCTTCCCCACCACCTCCGCCATGGCCCCGAAAGCCGACAAGGGAAAGGGCGTGAAGTCGGCCGAGGCGCAGCGGCTCGCGGTGCTGCGGAAGGAGCGGGCGGTCTTCTCCCCTCAGCTCGGCGTGCAGGATCTGAGGGAGTACTTCTACCTCTTTTGGGCGACGGAGACGCGTGCGCATCCGCGCACGAGGGTACTCCCGGCCACTGCTTCGGAGTTGGCTCCAAACGGGTACCCATTCTTCGCGCTATTCTTCTACTGCGGGCTCTGCCCGCCCTTCTCGGAGTTCTTCTATGATATTATGAACACATATGGCTTCCGCCTCCTTGACTTCACCCCCAATGCTGTCCTGACCGTGGCAGTTTTCGCACATTTGTGCAAAAACTTTGTCGGAGTCCACCCTAGTGTTGCCCTTTTCCGCCACTTCTTCATACCTCGGGTAGAGAGAGGAGAGCCGCTTGCCGGAGGCATTGCCTGGATCTCGAGAGTTGGCAAGAAAGAGGCGTACTTGGAGGGTGAGCTCCGCAGCAAGTGGGAGGAGTGGAGAGCGGAGTGGTGCTCGATCGTTGAGGAGAATCCACAGCCCTTCACCGCCGTGCGCCAAACTCCAATAGTGCGCGGCAATGACTGGAGCAATGTGGCCCCGGAAGACGAGAGGCTGAAGATCGCCATCACTAGGATTCTTCGCCTCAGGCTTGCCGGGCTCACCGTAGGTGCTGTCGGGGCAGATTTCCTCCGCCGCCACATTGCCCCCCTGCAGGAGAGGGGGAGGCCCGCTTGGGAATTCAAGAATTCGGCGGACATCATGAGGCTGCGGCCGGGCCTCAACTACAACTTCACCATCTTGGAGCTAAACGGAATGCTCTTGGAGTTATTCAAACGCGACCCCCAGCACCCATTCACACTGCCGAGGGGCGTAGTTCCTTTGTGCAATAACTCTTCGCTTGACCGGATCCGCGCCATGATGCCATTGTGCGATTCACATGGAATCATCCCAACTTGGCAAGAGCCTGCGGATGACGTTGTGCGAGGGTTCTTCGACACCTTGGAGGAAGTGCCGGTCCATGCTGACGAGCAGAAGAGCCTCACCCGTGACACCACCGACGAGGAGCTGCAGCGCATCGCCACTAGGGCGGAAGAGGCTGCGACCGCAGCTGCCGCGGGCGCGGTTGGGTTCACTGTGGAGGAGGCGGAGGCTGCGGAGGCGGCAAACCTTGCCTAGCGTGCGGAGTTCATGGGCGAGGAGGAGCCTTCCGGTTCCGAAGTCGAGCCGAGTGAGGCCGGCGAGGAGGAGCCCGAGCCTTCAGAGAACTTGCCGCGGGCGGAGCCCCCGGCCCCGCCAAGAAGGCGCCTTCGCAGGGCCGGGGACGTAGCGGGGCGACAGCTGGGTCAACAGCCGCCGAGCCGTGCGACGCGCTGTACCGCGGCAAGCAATGTTGCCGCGGGAGCGCCTCACGCAACAGCGGAAACTGGAGCGGGATCTTCCCGTGCCACCGCCACCGCCCCCGCCAAGCGGGCAAGGGATCCTACTCCCCCACCTCGCCACACCGGAGGAGGGCCGGACTTCGATCTTTCCGCGCTCAGCTCCGACGAGGAGGAAGAAGAGTAAGTTTCTTTGGTGCTCTTGTAGTTCTTCAATCTTGCTGTTTACATCTTGTATCTGACTTGCTCCAATCTAGACTCCTTTCTTTTCAGGACGCTGGCCCAGAGAGCGGCGAAGAGGGCCAAGGCCGCGGTGATCGTCATCGAGGATGACCCCATCGTGTCAGCAGGAGGTGGGTCCGAGACCACCTTGACGGACCCGGCAATCACTCCTCAAAGCAGCCCCCAGCGCAGCCCCCAGTGTAAGTTCATAGTTTAGCCTTCTGCTACCGGGCGCGCTTGAGTGCTTTTTCCTTTGTTGATATCTTGCTTGTTGACTTGTGCAGGAGCAGAGCAGTCTCACCAGGAGCGCCCGGAAGCTGGTCCCGAAGTGCCACCTGCTTCGACTGCGCCGCCAAGGGAGGAGTCCCCGGCAAGGGAGCGCTCTCCGGCAAGGGGGAACTCTCCGGCAAGGGACGGCACTGCTGATCCTGCGGCGACCGAGGCCGCAACTGCAGATCTTGGCGCAGGTAATCCACTCGCCCAGAAACTTTCCCTTGGGTTCTGCTTCTTCCGTTTTTCCTCTCTTGGATTTTTGATTGATTTTCCTCCCTTCTTCGTTCTTCAGACCCATCTGCGGCTGAGCCAATGGAGACAGAGGGCGCCGGCGAGGAAGGGGCCGGTGCTGATGAGGCCGCCGGCGAGGAGGCCGCCAGGGCTGCCGCTGCAGAAGCCGGCGAGGGGTCGGGCGATCGCATTGACGACCCTGAGGCCGCAGGAGCGGCAGGCGCTGCACCGACCGCCGATCCCTCTGCTGCTTCTGCGGAGCCGGGCTCCAAGAAGCCCCATCCTGGCGCTTACTTGAAGGCCGGCGACGGTATCTTCATCAAGCTACCCTAGGCGTCGAGCTCCAGAGCGCCGGTCGAGGGGGAAACTTTCGACGGGGAGGTGCTCGCCTCTGCTGGACTGTCGTTGGTTGACGCGCCCAGCAGCAGCAGCGGTGAGCCTGAGGAGGAGCAGCTGCTGCGGAAGCTGTTGTCACTCTACCGCGCCCGGCAAGCCAAACTAGCTTCCCAGGAAGCGCTTGTCGCGAAGGCGGGAGTTGACATGGAGAAGCGTGCGGAGGAGCTCCGGGGCCAAAATCAAGAAGCTCTCCGGTCCCTGGCGCAGGAGCGGGAGCGACTCGACGAGGAGCGCACGGCCTTTCTTCTCGAGAAGGCCGAGGCTGAGGAGGAGCAAAGGCTGGCCGCCGAGAAGCAGTCCGCGCGGGAAGGTGAACTAGTGCAGCGGAAGGCCGACCTCGACAGCTACGAGGAAGAGCTCGCCGAGTGCGAGCAAGCACTTGGCGGGGCGCTCAAGGAGGCAAAGGATGCTGCGGCAATTGCAGAGGCCGCCAAGAAAGAGCTGGACGAGAAGGTGGCACAGCTGGAGGCCGACATTGGGAAGAGAGGCGAGGAGCTTGCCGCGCTCAAGCGTGAGCGTGAGAAGGATGCTGCCGCCCATGGTGAGCTGCAAGGTCTTCTCGCTGAGAGGGGCAAGGAGCTCAGCGCCGCCAAGGAGTCCAAAGCAGACCTGGAGCTGAAGCTGGCCACGCTGGCGCAGATGCTAGAGGCTGCCAAGGAGCGGGAGAAGACCTTGTCGGAGAAGGTCAAGGCTGACGCGGTGCTGCTGGAGAGCATTGCAGTTACCCAGAACTCGTTCAGAGACACTGTGGAGCACTGGACCGAGGGTCTGGTGAACATTGCCGCAGTCATCAACGAGGAGCTGGCGCAGCTGGGGATGGAGGACTTTGGGTATCCTTCCGACGAGAGTCTTCAACCCAGCGCCAAGCTCAGCCTGTTCTTCAAGGGCGTGGCGACGGCACTCCAGCGGCTCCGGGAGAGGATCCCGAAGCAGCTGGCCGACGAGTCGCGCAAAATCTGCGCCGGGGTTCTCCAGAAGGTGCTGATGAAGGTAGCCTTCCGCAATCCAGGCCTTAGCTTCACCAACGTCCTCAGGTCCTTGCCGCCTGACGCCGATCTGGATGCACTCAAGGCCCTTGTCGCACCCATTGTGGACAATGTGAGCGAGATCAAGAGGGTCGAGGGCGGACATGTAGACTAGGCCTCCCATTTCTTCTTTTCCCTTGTCGCTGCTAATCATGTTATAAAAACAGTCTGTTAGAGCTACGACAAGTTATCTTGTAATATAACTTTATTTCTGTTATCAATTGCTATGTTATTTCCTCTACTAGATTCCTTCCTTTGTATGTTTTTACCCTACGCTTCTAGGGAACTTGTCGGCGCAGGCGCCCGAGCCGCGAGCGCTGAGTGCGGAACTTCAGCAGCCTGCTGGCGGCGCTACTTCCGACAAGAAACCTTGTCGCGACTAGATGCAGCACGCTTAAGCTGTTGAGCGGACTCGAAAGAAAGTAAGGGCGCAACTAGTCACGAGTTGGTTCCTCCGCGCACAGGTTTTCCATACAAAGAAGGGTCGTTCGAGGAAGATAACTCAAAAATTTAAAAAGTGATTGCTCAAACTTTGGCAACTTAGCTTTTCTGTCATTTGCTTCCCGGTAAGGCAAGTATTTGCTTGAACGACGCCTGGCCCATACCACAATCTTCTCTTTCCCCTCCCGGCAAACTTGTGTGTGAGAGAACCTTCTTTTCCTTTAAACAAAGGAGAAAGAAGAGAAAATAATAATATGGAGCTCTTTGGCTCGTTACTGCTTACCGGATGTAGGTGCTGCACAAAGTGTCAGATAATCGCATGCAAGAAAGGAACTAATGCATGAAATGGACAAGTTGTGCGGAGCACATGGGGTTTTACTTATGCACGGGATCTGCGCCCGGCTTTGTACAAAGGATTACATGCAACAGCGGCAAGACTTGTACAAAAGGTGGTTGCCGGAACGGGGTTCCGGCAACCGCACCCTATGGGAAAAACTTACGAAGATGTTCTATGTTCCAGGAGCTGCTCACTGGAATGCCATCTTCGGTCTCAAGGCGGACAACGCCAGGCCTTGTGACTCGTCTCACCCGATAAGGGCCTTCCCACTTCGGCGTCAACTTGTTGGAATTCTTGGCGGACTGAACGCGCCGAAGAACAAGGTCGCCTTCCTCGAAGCTTCTGGCTTTAACTTTGCGTCTATGATAGCGGCGCAAAGCTTGCTGGTATCGAGCAACTCGTACAGCAGCCTGAAGATGATCTTCCTCAAGGAGCAGCGCGTCGTCTTGCCGCAGCTGTTCTTGCTCAAGCTCATCATAAGCGAGCACTTGAGGTGATCCGTATACGAGTTCCGTGGGGAGAACTGCCTCTGCTCCATAGACTAGAGCGAAAGGTGTCTGGCCAGTGGCTCGGTTTGGCGTCGTTCTGACCGACCAAAGAACCACCGGCAGCTCCTCGATCCAGTTCCTTCCGCACCTGTGCAGCCTGTCGAAAGTTCTGGTCTTGAGCCCGCGCAGCACTTCAGCATTTTCCCTCTCTGCTTGACCGTTGCTTCTTGGATGAGCAACAGAAGCGAAGCAGACCTTGGCGCCAAGGTCTTGGACGTACTGCATGAAGGTGCGGCTCATGAATTGCGTGCCGTTGTCGGTGATGATCCTGTTAGGGATCCCCAAACGGCAAACAATTGACCTGAAGAACTTGACTGCTGACTGTGCTGTCACCTTCCTCACTGGCTGCACTTCCGACCACTTTGTGAACTTGTCGATTGCGACGTACAAGTACTCAAAGCCCCCGACAGCTCGGGGGAAGGGGCCGAGGATATCAAGCCCCCAGATCGAAAATGGCCAGGATAAAGGGATCGTCTGGAGAGCTTGAGCTGGCTGATGTATCTGTTTGGAGTGGAACTGGCACGCTTCACACTTGGTTACTTGTGCAGTTGCATCCTGGAGGGCTGTCGGCCAAAAGAAACCTTGCCGGAAAGCTTTGCCGGCAAGTGCTCTTGCGCCAATGTGGTGGCCACATATGCCTCCATGTATCTCTGCCAACAGCTTTTGTCCATCTTCCCGGCGAATACACTTCAATTTCACACCGTTGAGTCTTCTTCTGTACAGTATGCTATCGACAAACTGGTACATACTTGACTGCCGGGCTACTCTTTCCGCTTATTCTTGTTCTTCCGGAAGTTCTCCTGTCTGAAGGAAGTGGAGAATCTGCTGTGCCCATGCTGGAGCTTGTGGCTCGACAACAAGGACTAAAGGCGCATCTGCTGCTGCGGGAACATCCGCTTCCACGGCAAGGACTTGTGGACCTACCGGAGCTTGATGTTCCCCGGCAAGCTTGCCGGAGCAAAACTTGTCGGGAGCGTCTGCTTCAACGAAACAAACCATAAGGCTTGCCAGAGCAGACTGCCCCTCAGCCTCCTTGGTGTTGATCTTGGGGACTTTCTTGGCAGCGGCTACGGGGAGCTCTGCCGGAAAGTAGTCACCAGAAACCAACTTCCTCTTCTTGCTTTGTCCAGTTGATGGTGTTATGGATGGTTGAGTCAACTTAAGCACAAAGATCCCTGGTTCCACAGGTAACTTTAGTGCGGCGCACTTTGACAGGCCATCAGCAATATCATTCTGAGCTCTTGGGATATGCTCCATTTGTAGGCCGTCAAAGTGCTCTTCTAGCTTCCTCACTTCATCAACATATGCTTCCATCAACGGACTCTGGTAGTTCTTGTTCACTTGTCGGACGACAAGCTGTGAGTCACCCCTGACAATAAGCTTCTTGATCCCAAGGTTTGCTGCAATTCTGAGACCGGCAAGCAATCCTTCATACTCTGCAGTATTGTTGGTTGCTTGCTCTTTGGGAAAGTGCATCTGGACTACGTACTTGAGGTGCTCTCCGGTGGGTGCGACAAGCAGCACGCCTGCACCGGCGCCTTGCAGCGAGAAGGCACCATCAAAGTACATTATCCACTCTTTGCTTGCCACTTTGACGGGGATGCTTGTTTCTGGAATTTCTTCATCTGGGGTTGGCGTCCACTCTGCTATGAACTCTGCCAATGCTCTGCTTTGGATAGTTGAAGTGCTCTCAAACTTGAGGCCAAAGCTTGACAGTTCCAGCACCCACTCGACAATCCTGCCTGTTGCTTCTGGATTTTGCAGTATCCTCTTCAGCGGAAAGCGAGTGATGACTGTGATCTCATGTGCTTGGAAGTAATGGCGCAGCTTTCTCGAGGCCATGAGGAGGCCGAAAAGCAACTTCTGCACACCAGAGTACCATGATCTAGCCCCCTGCAGAAGAGAACTGACAAAGTAAACTGGGCGCTGCACCATTCTCTTTGGCATCTTATCATGCTCCTGCGCAAACCCATGTTTGTCGGGACCAGAGCTTGTCGGCGAACCTCCCTGCTTGTCGCTGGATGGATCTGCCGTGGTTGCTGGCTCATCATCCGCCTCCCTCTCCGCAACTAACGCAGCACTAACCACTTGATTGGTTGCCGCTATATACAGCAGCAACTTCTCTTGCGGCTTAGGTGCGACAAGCGTTGGAGTGGAGGACAGGTATCTCTTCAAGTCCTGCAGCACAACCTCCGCTTCTGGAGTCCATTTCATTGGACCTAACTTTTTCAAAATTTTGAAAAATGGCAGGGCGCGCTCAGCAGATCTAGAGATAAACCTGCTAAGAGAAGCCACGCAACCGGCAAGCCTTCGTACATCCTTGACGCGCTTTGGTGCTTCGATCTGCTCAATGGCTTTGATCTTGTCGGGATTGGCTTCAATTCCCCGCTGAGACACGAAGAACCCGAGAAGCTTGCCGGAAGGGACTCCAAACACACACTTCTCGGGGTTAAGCTTGAGGTTGATCTTGCGCAGATTTGCAAATGTCTCGTCTAAATCTCTAATCAGGGTCGCCTTGTTCTTGCTCTTGACCACTATGTCATCCATGTAAGCTTCCACATTTCTGTGCATTTGCGGCTCAAAAGCATGGTGGACTACCCTTGCGAATGTTGAACCAGCATTCTTCAAACCGAAAGGCATCCGTACGAAGCAGTACGTGCCACACGGGGTGATAAATGCGGTTTTCTCTTCATCTTCTTCTGCCATGAAGATTTGATGGTATCCTGAGTATGCATCAAGAAATGAAAGCAAATCACATCCGGCTGTGGAGTCAACAATCTGGTCAATATGCGGCAAGGGAAATGGGTCTTTGGGACAAGCTTTATTAACATCAGTGAAGTCAATACAAAGTCTCCATTTCCCGTTAGCCTTGCGCACAACAACAGGATTGGCCAACCACGTGGGATGGAGTACTCCTCTGACAAGGCCTGCTGCTTCCAACTTCTTGATTTCTTCTGCGATGAATTCTTGGTGCTCTACTGCCTGCTTCCTGACTCTCTGCTTGACGGGCCGCGCATGAGGACAGACGACAAGGTGGTGCTCAATTACTTTCCTGGGAACACCGGGGATATCAGACGGTTGCCACGCAAACACGTCGACATTCGCCCACAGGAAAGCAACGAGCGCGCTTTCCTATTTGGGGTCAAGAGTTGCGCTGATGGTGAAGGTACCACCAGTGCCGCCCTCCTTGGCGGACACCTTCTTGGTCTCAGGTGGAGCTACCATTGCCTTCTTACACTTGCCGGTGGAGCTCGATGGTGCGTCCTCGACGGTAGCGCAGCACTCCGAAGAGGTGCGCTTGCCGGAGTGGGCATCAGAGCTCTTGCCGGACTTGGTCTTCTTCTTCCCCCCGGGAGCTTCAGCGGCAAGTGTCCTGCGTTATGCTGTGGCTGCTGCTTCCCGGTAGATCTTGTCGGCACAGATAAGAGCATCCTTCTTGTCGCCAGGGACAGAGATGACACTTATCGGGCCTGGCATTTTCAGTACGTTGTACGCGTAGTGAGAGGCTGCCATGAACTTGGCGAGTGCCGGTCGGCCAAGGATTCCATTGTAAGGTAATGGAAAGTCGGCAACGTCAAACGTGACCCTCTCAGTCCTGAAGTTCAGCTCGCTGCCAAATGTTATCGGCAACGTGATCTTTCCCTTTGGCTTGCTCCTTCCCGGGTTGATTCCTTGAAATGTGCCGGTCTCTTCGAGCTCGCTGTCAGGGATCTGGAGTTTCTGGAGCACCGCGGAGGAGATCAGGTTCAAGCCGGCCCAGCCATCAACTAGCATCTTAGTGACCTTGAGGTTGCGGATTGTTGGTGAAGCCAACATCGGCAAGCACCCGACTGCAGTTATGCGATTCGGGTGGTCCTCAATATCAAAGATGATAGGCGTGCCGGACCATTTCAGAGGCTTGCGTGACTCGACGGGAGGTTCTGCTGCATTAACTTCCCGCACCCACTGCTTGAGCTGGCAGTGCGAGGCATGCAGAGAAGCACCACCGTCAACGCAAAGGACCTCTGTGGCTTTCTGGAACTCCTGCTCATCAGTCTCCTCATCATCCATGTCCTCATCGTCGTGGTCATCTTCATCCTTGTCGCGGCCGCGAAGAGGTCTGTCTCCTTGCCGCTGCTTGGCCTTGCCGCGGCGTCCTCCTCGGCCGGGACGTTTCTTGCCGGATCCACCAGCTCCTTCCTGGGCCTTCTCCTTATCGCGCCGCTCGTATTCAGCTTTCTGTTGCTCAACAAGCTGTTCGACTTTCTTACAGTTCTGGAGATCATGGCCCTTGGTGCGGTGGATCTTGCAATATTGCTTGTTGGTGCCGTCCTGCTTGTCGGTGACCGCCACCTCCGCGGCAACCTCCTTGCCGGAGTCACCAGCTTTGGCTTCCTTGGCGCCACCACCGTTGCCGGACTGCTCAACAACTAGCACCTCTTTGCCTTTCCTCCTTCTGTTGTTCCGCCGCCGGTTTTGCCTTGGCGGGGTAGCATCCTCACTGTCAGATCCTCTCGCTCCTACATTCTCTCCGGGGAGTCTCCTCCCTTCCTCAGCACGTGCACACTTGTCGGCCAGTGCATATAACTCGCTGACGTCCCTGATCTTGCACATCGCCATTTCCTCCCGCATCCTGCGATTCCGCACGTTCTGATGGAACGCGCTGATCACCACGGCAGGGTGGACGTCTGGGATGTTGTGCTGCACACTACTGAATCTCTGAATGTACTTGCGCAGGGGCTCTCCTTCCTTCTGGGCAAGCAGATGAAGATCACTCTCCTGGCCATGAGGCTTGTGTCCGCCTGTAAAGGCGCCGACAAACTGATGGCACAGATCAGCCCAAGAGGATATGGAGTTGTCCGGCAAGTGCATGAGCCAGGATCTGACGTTGGGCTTGAGCACCAGCGGGAAGTAGTTGGCAAGGATCTTGTCATCTCGTCCCCCGGCAGCCTGTACCGCAATGGTGTAGATGCTGAGGAACTCCGACGGATGCGTCTTGCCGTCGTACTTCTCCGGTACGTCTGGCTTGAAGTTCTTTGTGCTGGGCCACTGGACTTGCCGCAGCTCACGAGTGAACGCAAGACAACCTACCGCGTACGGCATATCGCCTGGTTCCCCTGGCGCATGCATGTCAACAGAGGGCCCAGCGCGCTTGTCGGATTGACGTCGCGCTTCTCTTCGGCGCTCGATGCGGGTTCGAGCGTCTTCTTGTTGTCGATCATGAAGAATTTGGCGCTGATCGCGACGAGCTTGTGGATCCGACGATGCAGTGGAGTCGCTGTCGAGGTGGATCCGGCGAGTCGGCGATCTTGGCCTTCGGGGCGGTGATTGCATGGTAGTTGCACCTCCGCCCGTTTCATCGCCACCGGCTCGCGTCCGGCAACCCTGCCGCGGCGGCGACGCGCTCGGCCGCCGTGGAGTGTCGCCGTTGGCGTAGTCGATGAGACTCTGAATGGTGGCCCTCCATTCGTCGATCTTGTCCGACGTCGGAGGGTAATCTAGGAGAAGTTGAGCTCGTGCCAAAGCTTCTGCTGGAGTGGTGGGTGGCAGTGGCGGACGACGCGAGGAGCGGGACGTGCTCGAACTTCTAACTATGTTAGAAGGAGCAGTATCCCGTCCAGGCGACCGTGCCCCGCTCGTGCCAGCATGCTGGCGTGCATGCTGGTCTTGAGCGCCCCGAGATCCATCAGCTTTGTCTTGGCCTATCATGCGAATGGCACTGCTAGTGCCATGACGCTGTTGATCTTGTGCCTCCTGAGAGTGGCGTGGAACATGTACAGTCGCCGATGTTTGTGCAGCCTTGTTCTTGGACCTGGCGGCATCATGAGCTTCCTCGTCGACGTGCTTTCTTCTGCTGGCGTCCATTCCACCACCCGTTTGCTCCACGGTGGCGGAAGTGACGTGGACGGAGCGGCTGCCGCCAAAGTCTTCTTCTTCGGTGGCATGTTGATGAAGGGAATAAAGATCTAGCTCGTGTGAACGCCGGATCAGGTTCACACAATCTCGACACCCCCTACCTGGCGCGCCAAAGATGTCGGGGGAAACTGATCCACGAACACCTATGGGGCCGGCGGACCGGGCCCCTTTCGGTTCGGCGGGGGGCGGAGATCGCACGAAGAGCAGATCGAGGCGAGGCACACGAGCAGTTTACCCAACTTCGGAGCTCTCCGGAGAGATAACACTCCTACTGCTGCTTGTCTGGTTGTATTATCTGGTGTTCTTGCTCTCGAGAGAGAGAGCGTGATGTTTTCTGGGCTACGAATGAATTGGAGCGAACTGTCCGAACCCCCTCTACGTTGCGCATGGGCCTCCTTTTATACGCTAAAGGGGTCACCGACAGGTGGCAACGCAGAGGAGGGTAAAATCGTAAAAAGCGAGGTAGTTGATACAGTTACTTGTACAGTGCACCCTACCTAACCCTGACGGCAGGGGACAAGGTCATTAAATGCCCGTCTGAGTCACCCGAACAGTGCCGAAAAGGACCGTTAGGGGCGCCACCGTTCGCCACGATGGCGATCTTGTCAGCTTCGCATGCCACTGCGCACCGCTGGCTACACAGCCTCCCGCCACGCGCGCCCGGAGAGGCCCCCAGAGCGACACGTTGGTGGATGCGCTGGAGCGTGGGCACAGAGTGGCCGCCTGCCGCGGCAAGCGCCTTGCCGCTGTTGTTATCTTGTCGGGTCCAGAAGCTTGTCGCTCACCGGGCCTCGGGGTACCTTGTTTAGTCTTCCCGGCAAGCTCCTCTTGCCGGGGCCTTGTTGCCTTGCCGGAGCGCGTGGCGCGTCGCGGCAAGTTCCTTGGAGCGCCTTGGTTGGCCTTCCCGGCAAGCTCCTCTTGCCGGGGCCTTGTCTCCTTAGCTTAAATACTTTGTTCTTGGATGGCTCCAAGGGAACCTTGGGGGATCTTGGCGTTCGCCCGGCAAGCCTTGCCGCGGGGTGCTGCAACTGCCCGTGCACAGGTTCGGGGTACTAGAGTACCCCTATTCTAGTACACCCACACCAACAAACACATCGCAAAAGAATATTACATCGCATATAACTCCAAGAACATCGAGGAGAACATTGTATTGAAGAGCAAAGAGAGATAAGAATCCATCTAAGCTACTAGCTATCGACATGTATGTCTGTGGTAAACTACTCACGCATCATTGGAAGGGTAGAAAGGATGATGTAGAAGCCCTCCGTGATCAATTCCCCCTTCGACAGAATGCTCGAAAAGGCCAATGAGATTGCGGAAGAAGAGAAACTTGCGGCGGCGGAAAAAGTGTTTCGGGTGGCTCTCTAGTATAATGGGAATATTTGGTAATTTATAGAGGTGGAAATCGGTCTAGAGGTGCTACGTGGGGCCCACAAGCTTGGGGGGTGCGCCCCCTAAGCTTATCGCTCCCTCGTGACTCTTCTGGTCTTCTCCGGAACCTTCGTGGGTCCCTTCTGGTCGAGAAAAATTAATCTTAAGTCTTTTCTTCCTTGGAACTTTGTTTGATATTGATTTTCAGAAAAGCCAAAAACAAGCAAAAAAATAGCAACTGGCACGGGGCACTAGGTTAATATGTTAGTCCCCAAAAATGATATAAAGTTGCATATAAAACATCCAAGATTGACACTATAATAGCATGGAATAATAAAAAATTATAGATATGTTGGAGACATATCAATCATCCCCAAGCTTTATCCCTGCTCGTCCTCGATTACGTAAATGGTAAAAACATAATTTTTGATGTGTAATATTTCTTTTATGGTATGAATATTTAGATCCGAATGATTCAAAGAAATAGTCTATAATTGGACATAAAGACATTAGTACTCAGGCCTACCCAAAAACAATCATGCCTTTGAAAATATAAATGCTAAAGAATGCTAACCCTGTAAAATCATATAGCTTTGTGATGCTTCATCTTCTGAACACAAGGAATAAATCATGTACTACCCCGGTGTCAGCCAAGCAATTGGTTCGTACGTTTTAACGCATTTCAACTTTTTCAACCCCACACAATACATGAGTGCAAAACATGGATATAGCACTATGGGTGGAATAGAATGCAGTGGTAAAGATTAATATGGAGAAGACACAAAAGGAAGAACGTCTTACATCGACGTGGCTAATCAACGGGCTATGGAGATGACCATCAATTGATGTCAATGCGAGGAGTAGGGATTGCCATGGAACAGATGCACTAAGAGCTATAATTGTATGAAAGCTCAAATTGAAAACTAAGTGGGTGTGCATTGATAACCCACAAGTATAGGGGATCGCAACAGTTTTCGAGGGTAGAGTATTCAACCCATATTCATTGATTTGATAGAAGAGGAGTCAAAGAATATTCACGAGTATTAGTAGTTGAGTTATCAATTCAACCACACTCAAAGAACTAAATGCCCGCAGCAGAGTGATCGGTAGCACGGTAATATGGTAATTCTTGATAGAAGTGGTAACAGTAGCAACAGTAATGGTAATAGTAACAATATAGTTTTGTAGCGATTGTAATAGCAGCAACAGCAAAAGTAACTTAGGAAAGACGAATATGCAAAAAGCATAGGCATTGGAAGAGTGATGGATATTTCTGTTGGATGACATTTAGCATGTAATAGTCACAACCTAGAGCGATGCACAATAGCTCCACTTCATCAATGTAATGTGGAAATGTATTCAGTATATATATATATATATATATATGTGTGTGTGTGTGTCTCTTCGTGTGTGTGTGTGTGTGTGTGTGTGTGTGTGCTTATAATAAGAACATGCATGCCATCTTTTGTCCTACCCTCCCGTGGCAGCAGGGTCAATAAGGAAACTAAGGGATATTAAGGCCTTCTTTTAATAGAGAACCGGAACAAAGCATTAACACATAGTGAATACATGAACTCCTCGCTACGGTATTCACCGGGAAGAATCCCAATTATTGTTACCTTGGGGTATGCGGATCATAACACGTAATAGGTGAGTATAACTTGCAAGATAGGATCAAGAACTCAAATATATTCATGAAAGCATAAAGGGTTCAGATCTGAAATCATGGCACGTGGGCCCTAGTGACAAGCATTAAGCATAGCAAAGTCATAGCAACATCAATCTCAGAACATAGTGGATACTAGGGATCAAGCCCTAACAAATTGACTCGATTACATGACAAATATCATCCAACCCCATCACCATCCAGCAAGCCTACGAAGGAATTACTCACTCCCAGTGGGGAGCATCATGAAATTGGTGATGAAGAAGGGTTGGTGATGATGATGGGGATGAATTCCCCTCTCCGGAGCTCCAAACAGACACCAAATCTGACTTCCCAATCAAGAGCAGGAGGTGGCGGCAACTCCATATCGTAAAACTTCTTCTTTTATTTTTTCTCGAGAAATAGGAATTTATAGGCTTGAGATTAGGGTCAACGGGCCACGTGGGCCCCACAAGGTACTAGGGCGCGCCCTAGTGCCTTATGGGCAACCGGTGAGTCCCCTCTGATGGATGATTGCTCTAGTATTTTTTTATTTATTCCATAAAAATCCCCAAAAGGTTTTGTCCAATTCTGAGAACTTTTATTTCTGTACAAAAACAACACCATGGCACTTCTGCTGAAAACAACGTCAGCTTGAGTTAGTTTCATTCAAATCATGAAAATTGGAGTCCAAAACAAGAGCAAAAATGTTTGGAAAAATACATACGACGGAGATGTATCAACTCCCCCAAGCTTAACTCATTGCTTGTCCTTAAGCAATTCAGTTGATAAACTCAAAGTGATTAAGAAAAAATTTATGAACTCTTTTGTTCTTGTATCCGTACATTAGCTTATATAGTATCCAAGTTTTCAGCAAAGATCATAACTATCCATGCAAATGATAACTCTTAGAAATTATATTCACTCATATCAATGGCATAATTAACTAGCGAGCAATAATAACGCACACACACACATAATATATAATATATATATATATACATATATATATATATATATATCAGACATTAATACGCAGGCATCCCAACAAACGATCGTGTCTTTCAAAATATCAACGCTAAAGAATGCTATCCCTAGCCCATCATGCTCAATCATTGATCCATTCACGAAACACACTCGAATATTAGCTACATCCAATGCACAAGTATGATCATACTGCTCCCTAGTTGGTGCTTTATAAGAGAAGATGGAGACTCAAATAAAAAAATTGCATAAAAATAAATAGATAGGCCCTACACAAAAGGAAGCAGAGATTTGTAGAAGTGCCAGAGCTCAAAGCTTAAATTGAGAGATAAAAATATTTTGAGAGGCACGCTTTTCTAGTCAATGGAAATGACCGAGTAATTCCCAACACTTTCCATGCTAGATATATCATATGCGGCTCCCAAACATAAAATAAAATTTATTTTCTTCCCACCATTCTTTCACAATCCATGGCTAGTTGTATCCACGGGTGCCTTCCATACCAACACTTTGCAAGGAATTTTGTTGTTATTATTTTTGATTCATTGTGGGATTGAGCATCCCTATTACCGCCATACTCTCGTGCAATGACAAGTGCATAAACATTCATCTTGAGAATAACACATCTAGCATGAAAAATATTGGCCACCCCCTATCGCTTCATGAGCGGTACGGGCACACAAAAAGGAAATTCATTTTGAAAATTAAAGTTGTCACATACAAACTTACTTAGAACGACACGGAAATACCGCATATAGGTAGGTATGGTGGACTCATATGGAACAACTTTGGGTTTAAGGAGTTGGATGCACAAGCAGCATTCCCGCTTAGTACAAATGGAGGCTATCAATTAGATTGAGAAGCAACCAACTAAGAAAAAATTTCTCATAAACGAGCATTAAGCATAACTAACACTGAATAATGCACCACAAGTAGGATGTAATTTCATTGCATAACTATTGACCTTCGTCCTTGCATAAGGAATCACAAACCTTAACACCAATATTCTTGCTAACCACAACCATTTACTTGTACCTCCCACATATTATCATCTCTATATCGCAAAACTATTGTAAGGTATCAAACATATAATGTTCAGTGATCCACAAGTTTTATGTAGGATTTTATGACTAACCATGCAATTGACCAACTCCCGTTGACTCTCTAAATTGATATAAGTGAAGCAAGAGATTTTAATTCTTTCTAAAAACTACCATGCTCTAACAAGTATAAGTGAAGCAAAAGATCATTCTACAAAGAACGATTTTCTATATGAAGAGAAACATGCAATCCATACTTTAAATGCTATAAGTGAAGCACATGAAGCATTCTATAAAGCCATACTCGAAAGATAAAAGTGAACTGCAGTGAGCATTCTCTAAACCAACCATGGACTATCCCATACCAGCATGGTGCATAAAGGAAAAAAAATGAAAACTAAACACAAAATACAATCCAAGATTTACACATATCAGATGAATGAAACAAAAACGAAAACATACCGATACTTGTTGAAAAAAGATGAGATGCCTTCCGGGGCATCCCCAAGCTTAGACGCTTGAGTCTCCTTGAATATTTACTTGGGGTGCCTTGGGCATCGCCAAACTTGAACTCTTGCCTCTCCTCCTTCTCCTTATATCGAGACCTCCTCAATCTTTGAACACTTCATCCACACAAAACTTAACAGAAAACTGGTGAGATCCATTAGTATAATAAAACAAATTACTACATTGAGTACTGTTGCAAACCAATTCATATTTAATTTTGCATTGTAGCTACTGTATTATAACTTCTCTATGGCTCATACCACCGATAAAATTGATAGTTTCATCAAAACAAGCAAAACAATGCATCAAAAACAGAATCTATCAAAGACAAGACAGTCTGTAGTAATCTGAACTTTGACCATACTTCTGTAATTCCAAAAATTCTGAAAAAGTAGGAAAAAATGAAAATTTTGCATAGAAATATTGCGTAAAAATTTCAGAAACTTTTGACGTTCTAGTAAAAAATGTAAAATCATGCACTACAACCAAAGTTTCTGTTTTTTCACCGCACATACCCAACAAACAATATAATCATCGTAAAGGAAAATCTTGGAACATTATTTTTATAATACAATGGATTTGTACAAGGGGATAATTATTTTTGTTGAAAATTTCTTTAATTCAAGATTCACAAAGTTTCCATGGGCATGAACAAAGTTCAAGGCATGCTCCCGCTTCCACAGTGCTCGTCCTTCTCACTTTCACTTTTCCTTTTGTAAAGTTTTAAGTTCCCCTCTATATTTTTTTATTTTTCAACTTTATAAAAGAACTCAATAGAAATGAATAACTCTCTAAAACTTCTGAGTTGTCTCCCTGGTAGCGCTTTCTTTAAAGCCATTAAGCTAAGCATAAAGTGCTCAAGTAATGGATCCACCTGGATCCCAAGGTATATCAAAGCCAATTTTAATTAACAATGATTTATAATTTAGTAGTGACCACAAAGCAACATATATCATGCAATAACAAAGTCTAACTCTCTTCCTATGCATCGGCATGTCATAAAAGAACAATTTATGCACATCAAGTAAAGGCCAATAGATAGCAAAAGCAGTTTCTTGCAATTTCATCGTGTTGGAAACATAAAGAAATGGAGATGTAGTTCCTCGCTCATAATAATTGAAACTAGGAGCAGAAATCACATGCATAATATTTTCATCAAAATTATCATATGCAACGGTAAAAGGCAACCCATCAATGTAATCCTTAATAAGTGCAAACTTCTTTGATATAGTGTAGTTTGGAGAATTCAAAAAGATAATAGGACTATCATGTGTGGGTGCAATAGCAACAATTTCATTCTTAACATAAGGAACTATAGCAAGTTCATCTCCAAAAGCATCATTAATATTGGCATCATGTCCACAAGTATAGCAAGCATCAAGTTAATCAAAAACGGATATTTCAAACGAATCTGAGGGATTATAGCAATTATCATAGCATTCATCCTTCGGTAAGAACGAATGGGCATTAAATAATGTATGAGTTGAAGAGTTACTATCATTAGAAGGTGGGCATGGGTAGATAATCCAATCTTCCTCCTTTTGTTCTTCGCTCTCCTCGTCATCTTTTTCATCCACTGAGCTCATAGTTTCATCAATTCCTTCTTCCATGGACTCTTGCAAAATGTTAATCTCTTCTTGGAAAGCAATAAATTCCTCAATATATTCTTTAACATAAGCATCAGAAGCATAGTTTTCATAGCAATATTTAAGTATGGCAAAAAAAATTCAGATTTGTAAAGAGTGGCATCATACTTTTCAATCAAAGAAGCAATTTCATAAGCACCATTAAAAGCAACAAATTCTTCAATTTGTTCAATGTCATAGTAATTATAAACACCATTAGCATAAGAAGATACGATTCCATGATCACTAAACTCACATTGGTAGGGAAGGTGTTTCTTAGGGTCTTCAGAACAACAAGTAAAATCTTGTATTTCACATAAATTCCAAGCATAGCATTGCAAACAATTAATTTGAGGCCGTAAAAGATTCCCTTTTTGAGATAAGCAACGCCACACAAAATGAGCATGTCCATCTAATTATTTTCCCTCAACTAAGCTAGTTGGGGTTTCATCACGAGCACGTAGGGAACAAAGATGATCAAAGTAAAAAGCTTTAGCAGCATGATAGATTTTGGGCGGTTCTTCAACCATTGGTTTAGCAGGTACAACAAATTTTGTTTGGTATTTTTTGTTTCCTACCCATAACTAAAGATATAAAACAAGAGCAGAAAACAAAGTCTACTTAGTGATAAAGAAAACAAGCACACATGAGAATATTCACCCCACGCTATTGCTCCTCGGGAACGGCGTCAGAAAAAGGTCTTGATAACCACAAGTATAGGGAATCGTTTGTAGTCTTTTTCGATAAATAAGATGTTGAAATCAACGAGGAGCTAAAGGTAGAACAAATATTCCCTCAAGTTCTATCAACTACCAATACAACTCTACACACGCTTATCATTTGCTTTACCTAGAACAAGAATAAAACTAGAAGTACTTTGTAGGTGTGGATAGGTCTGCAAGATAATAAAGAATGTGGAAATAAAAGTTAGGTGCTGTTTAAATAAAGAAACAATTAAGTTTAGTAAAAGAAGTGTGGTTTGGTGGTGGTAGGATTTGTGGAATTGTCCCTTAGCAATTGACTACGTTGCTAGACCGATAGCAAGTTTTTATGTGGGAGAGGCTACTCCTAGCATGTCGGCCCTTACTTGAAATTCTATGCAGTTATGATTGGAACTATTAGCAAGCATCTGCAACTACGAACGTTCATTAAGGTAAAACCCAACTATAGCATTAAGATGTATATTGGTCCCTCGTTCAATCCTGTATTTATCAATTTCTATGTTTAGGCTAAAGTTGATGTCACCCTTGCCCTCCAATGCATAGTCGTATCAACATACAACTAACCCTATGGTGTGATCCACACTAGCTCTCATATGATGGGCACCAAAGGACAGAAACATAACCAAAAGCAAATTTAACTAACCATAGCAATTCACCAATTATCGATAGGACAAAAAAAATTTACTCAAACATCATAGGATGGCAACATATCACTGGATAATAGTATGAAGCACAAAGCACCATGTTCAAGTAGAGGGTACAGCTGGTTGCGGGAGACTGGACCACTAAATATAGATGGGGGAAGGTGATGGAGTTGTTGGTGAATATGACGGAGTTGTTGGAGTAAATCACCATCACATGATGATTGCCCCGACGGCTTTCCGGCGCCGCCGGGAGAGAGGGGGAGAGAGCTCCCCTCCTTCATATTCTTCCTTGGCCTCCCCCCTAGATGGGAGGAGAGTTTCCCCTCTGTACCATGGCCTCCATGGCGGCGGAGGGGCGGGAGCCCTTCCGAGATTTGATCTCCCTCTCTGTTCTCTTCTGTTTTTGCACCCTCTAGATCTGGCCGAAAACCGTTTTTTATATTCCCGGAGATACATGACTCTGATTGGTGGCTGAGACACAAATACTATGACAGTTATATGATCATGCAAAGCAATATAATAATGATGATGTATTTCATACTAATGGAACGATGGAAGTTGCATGGCAATATATCTTGGAATGGCTATGGAAATGCCATGATAGGTAGGTATGGTGGCTGTTTTGAGGAAGATATAAGGAGGCTTATGTGTGATAGAGCATATCATATCATGGGGTTTGGATGCACTGGCAAGTTTGCACCAACTATTGAGGTGAGAAGGGCAATGCATGGTATCGAAGAGGCTAGCAAATTGCGGAAAGGTGAGAATGTGTATAATCCATGGAGTCACATTAGTCATAAAGAACTCACATATTTGTTGTGAAAGTCTATTAGCCCTCAAAGCAAATTACTACTACTTATGCTCCTAGGGGGGGGGGGTTGGTAGGAGTTAACCATCACGCGTCCCCGACCTTCACGCAAAGGAAGACACTCAATAATAAATCGTGCTCCAACTTCTTAGCATAACAGGAGACTATACGCGCATGCTTCGGGAATCAGAAACCTTAACACCAATAATCTTACTAAAACACAATCATTCACTAGTAAAACCCCCCATATCACCATCTCTATATCTCAAAACTATTGCAAGGAATCAAACTTATCATATTCAGTGATCTACATGAAAGTTTTTATTATATCCCTCTTGAATACCTATCCTATTTGAACCAATTTCATAACCCGTGCATATTGCCATTACTATTTATTAGACTCTCAAAAAGATATAAGTGAAGCATGAGAGTGCAACTATTTCTTTAAAATATAACCACCGCCATGCTCTAAAAGATATAAGTGAAGCCCTAGAGCAATTGCCTTGCTCAAAAGATACACTACAAAAACACACTTCTGTGATGATACGTGTTTGTCACAATTGAGGGAGTCCTGGACTAAGGGGTCCTCGGGTGTCCGGGCTATGCGATATGAGCCGGACTGATGGGCCATGAGGATCCGAGATAGAAGAACCTTCCACGTGTCTGGATGGGACTCTCCTTTGCGTGGATGGCAAGCTTGGTGTTCGTATCGTGTACCTTCCTTTCTCTGTAACCGACTTTGTACAACCCTAGATCCCTCCGGCGTCTATATAAACTGGAGGTTTTAGTCCATAGGGGCAATCACAATCATACATGCTAGACATCTAGAGTTTAGCCATTACGATCTCAAGGTAGATAAACTCTTGTAACCCCTATATTCATCAAAGTGAATCAAGCAGGAAGTAGGGTATTACCTCCATTAAGAGGGCTCGAACCTGGGTAAACATCGTGTCCCCTGCCTCCTCGTTACCTTCGATCCTTAGGCGCACAGTTTGGGACCCCCTACCCGAGATCTGTCGGTTTTGACACCGACATTTGTGCTTTCATTGAGAGTTCCACTCTGTCGTCACCAGAAGGCTCGATGGCTCCACCAATCATGTACAACAATACCGCCCTGAGGGAGACTTTACTCCCCGGCCAAATCTTTGTATTCGGCGGCTTTGCACTGCGTGCCAATTTGATTGGCCATCTAGAGTAGATCGACAGCTATGTCCCTGGTCATCAGATCAGTTTTAGAAACCTAAACTACGTCGCTGATACCCGAGGAGACTTGATCTTCCAAGGGTTCGCGGCCCAACCGCAGCTCCGGCCTCATATCCGGAACTCCTCGCCGAGTCCAAAGATGGGAGTATAGAGCCTGCTGGACTCTCCGCAGCTATAGAGCTCAACACCGGAGATACGGAGGGGATCGTTTCATCGGCCAGCCTGGAATCACTCCAGGCTCCCTCTATCCTCATCGAGCCAGACTCACTGCTACGTCTTGAGCTTGTGTTGGTTTTCCTTGAAGAGGAAAGGGTGATGCAGCAAAGTAGCATAAGTATTTCCCTCAGTTTTTGAGAATCAAGGTATCAATCCAGTAGGAGGCTCCTCAAAAGTCCTACGCACCTACACAAACAAACAAGAACCTCGCAACCAACACAATAAATGGGTTGTCAATCCCTTCACGGCCACTTGCAAAAGTGAGATCCGATAGAGATAATAAGATAAGATAAATATTTTTGGTATTTTTGTGATATAGATTGGAAAAGTAAAGATGCAAATAAAAGTAGATGGAAAACTTATATGATAAAAGATAGACCCGAGGGCCATAGGTTTCACTAGTGGCTTCTCTCAAAATAGCATAAGTATTATGGTGGGTGAACAAATTACTATCGAGCAATTTATCGAAAAGCGCATAGATATGAGATTATCTAGGCGTGATCATGTATATAGGCATCACGTCCATGACAAGTAGACCGACTCCTGCCTGCATCTACTACTATTACTCCACACATCAACCGACTCCTGTCTGCATCTAGAGTATTAGGTTCATGAAGAATAGAGTAACACATTAAGAAAGATGACATGATGTAGAGGGATAAACTCATGCAATATGATATAAACCCCATATTTTTATCCTCGATGGCAACAATACAACACGTGCCTTGCTGCCCCTGCTGTCACTGGGAAAGGACACTGCAAGATTGAACCCAAAGCTAAGCACTTCTCCCATTGCAAGAAAGATCAATCTAGTAGGCCAAACCAAACTGATAATTCGAAGAGACTTGCAAAGATAACTTAATCATACATAAAAGAATTTAGAGAAGATTCAAATATTTCTCATAGACAAACTTGGTCATAGACCCACAATTCATCGGATCACGACAAACACACCGCAAAAAGAGTTACATCGAATATATCTCCAAGAAGATTGAGGAGAACTTTATATTGAGATTCAAAGAGAGAGAAGAAGCCATCTAGCTAATAACTATGGACCCGAAGGTCTGTGGTAAACTACTCACCACTCATCGGAGAGGCCTTGGAGATGATGTAGAGGCCCTCCATGGTTGATTCCCCCTCCGACGGAGCACCGACAAAGGCTCCAAGATGGGATCTCGCGGATACAGAAGGTTGCGGCGGTGGAATTAGGTTTTCGTGGTCTGTTCTGATGTTCTCGGAGTACATGGGTATATATAGGAGGAAGAAGTAGGTCGGTGGATGCTCGAGGGGCCCACGAGTGTGGGGGACGCGCCCACCCCTAGGGGGCGTGCCGGGCACCTTCATGGCCGCATCCTCTGTTGCTTGACGTCCACTCCAAGTCCCCTGGATCACGTTTTTGTTCCAAAAAGAACGCTCCCGAAGGTTTCATTCCATTTGGACTCCATTTGATATTACTTTCCTTCGAAAGACTGAAATAGGCAAAAAAAATAGCAATTCGGGCTAGGCCTCCGGTTAGTAGGTTAGTCCCAAAAATGATATAAAAATGGAAAGTAAAGCCCATAAACATCCAAAACGGGTAATATAATAGCATGGAACAATCAAAAATTATAGATACATTGGATACGTATCAAGCATCCCCAAGCTTAATTCCTGCTCGTCCTCGAGTAGGTAAATGATAAAAACAGAATGTTTGATGTGGAATGCTACCTAGCATAATTCTCAATGTAATTTTCTTTATTGTGGCATGAATGTTCAGATGCAAATGATTCAAAATAAAAGTTCATATTAACATAAGGAATAGTAATACTTCAAGCATACTAATGAAGCAATCATGTCTTCTCAAAATAACATGGCTAAAGAAAGTTATCCCTACAAAATCATATAGTCTGGCTGTTGCTCTATCTACATCACACAAAGTATTTAATCATGCACAACCCCGATGACAAGCCAAGCAATTATTTTAGACTTTAGTAATCTCAAACTTTTTCAACTTTCACACAATACATGAGCGTGAGCCATGGACATAGCACTATATGTGGAATAGAATGGTGGTTGTGGAGAAGACAAAAAAGGAGAAGATAGTCTCACACCAACTAGGCGTATCAACAAGCTATGGAGATACCCATTAATAGATATTAATGTGAGTGAGTAGGGATTCCCATGCAACGGATGCACTAGAGCTATAAATGTATGAAAGCTCAACAAAAGAAACTAAGTGGGTGTGCATCCAACTCGCTTGCTCACGAAGACCTAGGGCATTTTGAGGAATCCCATCATTGGAATATACAAGCAAAGTTCTATAATGAAAAAATACCACTAGTATATGGAAGTGACAACATAGGAGGCTCTCTATCATGAAGATCATGGTGCTAGTTTGAAGCACAAGTGTGGTAAAAAGGATAGTAGCATTGTCCCTTCTCTCTTTTTCTCTCAATTTTTTATTTGGCCTTCCTTTTTTGGTGGGCTCTTTGGCCTCTTTTTTTGTAAAGTCTGAAGTCTCATCCCGACTTGTGGGGGAATCATAGTCTCCATCATCCTTTCCTCACTGGGACAATGCTCTAATTATGAAGATCATCACACTTTTATTTACTTATAACTCAAGATTACAACTCGATACTTAGAACAAGATATGACTCTATATGAATGCCTCTGGCGGTGTACCGGGATAAGCAATGAATCAAGAGTGACATGTATGATGAAGGTGGCCTTGCCACAAATACGATGTCAACTACATGATCATGCAAAGAGCAATATGACAATGATGATGCGTGTCATATAAACGGAATGGTGGACAATTGCATGGCAATATATCTCGGAAAGGCTATGGAAATGCCATAATAGGTAGATATGGTGGCTGTTTTGAGGAAGGTATATGGTGGGTGTATGGTACTGGCGAAAGTTGCGCGGCACAAGAGAGGCTAGCAATGGTGGAAGGGTGAGAGTGCGTATAATCCATGGACTCAATATTAGTCATAAAGAACTCATATACATATTGCAAAAATCTACAAGTCATTGAAAACAAAGTACTAAGTGCATGATCCTAGGGGGATAGATTGGTAGGAAAATAACATCGCTCATCCTCGACCGCCACTCATAAGGAAGACAATCAATAAATAAAATTGTGCTCCAACTTCATCACAAAGCGGTTCACCATACGTGCATGCTACGGGAATCACAAACTTCAACACAAGTATTCTTCAAATTCATAATCACCCAACTAGCATGGCTCTATTATTACCACCTCTATATCTCAAAACAATTATCAAGTATCAAATTGATCATAGCATCCAATTCACTTTTATGATAGTTTTTATTATACCCAACTTGGATGCCCATCATTCTAGGACCAATTTTATAACCATAATATACCATTCTGTTCTAAGAGACTCTCAAAATAATATAAGTGAAGCATGAGAGATCAACAATTTCTACAAAATTAAACCATTGTCGTGCTCTAAAAGATATAAGTGAAGCACTAGAGCAAAAACTATCTAGCTCAAAAGATATAAGTGAAGCACATAGAGTATTCTAATAAATTCTAAATCAAGTGGGCTTCTCCCAAAAGGTGTGTACAGCAAGTATGATTGTGGTAATATAAAAGGCAAAGGCTAATATCATACAAGACGCTCCAAGCAAAACACATATCATGTGGCGAATAAAAATATAGCTCCAAGTAAAGTTACCGATAGACGATGACGAAAGAGGGGATGCCTTCCGGGGCATCCCCAAGCTTAGGCTTTTGGTTATACTTGAAGATACTGGGGTGACATGGGCATCCCCAAGCTTAGGCTCTTGCCACTCCTTATTCCATAGTCCATCAAATCTTTACCCAAAACTTGAAAACTTCACAACACAAAACTCAACAGGAAATCTCATAAGCTCCGTTAGTGCAAGAGAGAAAAACCACCACATAAGGTACTGTAATGAACTCATTCTTTATTTATATTGGTGTTAAACCTACTGTATTCCAACTTGTCTATGGTTCATACCCACCGATACTAGCCATATATGCATCAAAATAAGCAGATAACACACGAAAAACAGAATATGTCAAAAACAGAACAGTCTGTAGCAATCTGTAACTCTCGAATACTTCTAGAACTCTAAAAATCCTACAAAAATAGGAAGTCCCGGGAAATTTGTCTATTGATCTAAAAAAGAATAAACGCAAAAGCATGTTTCTGTGAATTACTAAAAAAAATTGCATGCGCGCAAAGTTTCTGTTTTTAGCAGAATTAAATTAACTATCACCGTAGGTTATCCTATAGGTTCTACTTGGCACAAACACTAACTAAAACATGAAAAATCATCTAAACAGAAGCTAGATGAAAATTTTATTACTAAACAGAAGCAAAAACAAAAAACACAAATAAAATTGGGTTGCCTCCCAACTAGCGTTATTGTTTAACGCCCCTAGCTAGGCATAAAACTAAGGATAGATCTAAGTGGTGCCATCTTTGGCACTCAATTCATAAGTAGCTCGCATGATAGATTCATAAGCTAATTTGACTTTCTTTCTTGGAAAGTGCTCCATGCCTTTCCTTAATGGAAATTGGAATCTAATATTCCCTTCCGTCATATCAATAGTTGCACCAATCATTCTAAGGAAAGGTCTACCAAGAATAATAGGACATGAATGATTGCAATCTATATCAAGAACGATAAAATCTACGGGCACATAGTTCCTATTTGCAAAAATAAGAACATCTTTGATCCTTTCCATAGGTTTCCTAATGGTGGAATTCGCAAGGTGCAAATTTAAAGAGCAATCATCAAAATCATGGAAACCTAGAATATCACATAAAGTTTTCGGAATCGTGGAAACACTAGCACCCAAATCACACAAAGCATAGCACTCATGATCTTTAATTTTAATCTTTATAGTTGGTTCCCACTCATCATAAAGTTTTCTAGGTATAGAAACTTCCAAATTAAAATTTTCCTCATAAGATTGCATCAAGGCATCAATAATATGTTTGGTAAAAGCTTTATTTTGACAGTAAGCATGAGGAGAATTCAACACGGATTATAACAAGGAAATACAATCTATTAAAGAACAATTATCATAATTAAATTCCTTGAAATTCAAGATAGTGGGTTCAATGCTATTTAAAGTCTTAACCTCTCCAATCCCACTTTTACCAAATTTAGCATCAAAATCTAGAAACTCCGAATCGTTGGGATGCCTTTTAACTAAAGTTGAATCATCTCCAGTCCCATCATTATTAAGATTCATATTGCAAACCAAAGATTTAATAGGGGACACATCAATAACTTTTAGATCTTCATCATTATTTTCATGGAAACTAGAAGAACACGCTTTTACAAAGCAATCTTTCTTAGCACGCAATCTAGCGGTTCTTTCTTTGCACTCATCAATGGAAATTCTCATGGCTTTGAGAGACTCATTGATATCATGCTTAGGAGGAGTAGATCTAAGTTTCAAAGAATCAACATCAAGCGAAAGTCTATCAACGTTCCTAGCCAAATCATCAACTTTAAGCAATTTTTCTTCAAGCAAAGCATTGAAATTCTTTTAAGAGATCATAAATTCTTTAACACTATTCTCAAAATCAGAAGGCATCTTATTAAAATTACCATAAGAAGTATTGTATTTCCATGATTATTAGAGGAATTACAAGGGAACGGTCTAGGATTAAAGTTTCCCCTATAAGCATTGTTACCAAAATTATTCCTACCAACAAAATTCACATCCATAGATTCATTATTATTCTCAATCAAAGAAGACAAAGGCATATCATTGGGATCAATAGGAGCACTCTTAGTAGCAAACAATTTCATAAGTTCATCCATCTTTCCACTCAAAACATTAATTTCTTCTATAGCATGCACTTTTTTACTAGTAGATCTTTCGGTGTGCCATTGAGAATAATTAGCCATAATATTATCAAGGAGTTTAGTAGCTTATCCTAAGGTGATTTCCATAAAAAGTGCCTCTCGCGGACGAATCTAAAAGATTTCTAGAAGCAAAATTCAATCCGGCATAATTTTTTTGTATGATCATCCATAAATTCAAACCATGAGTAGGGCAATTGCGAATCATCAATTTTATTCTTTCCCAAGATTGGGCCACATGCTCATCATCAAGTTGTTTAAAATTCATAATATCGTTCCTAAGAGAGATGATCTTAGCGGGAGGAAAATACTTAGAGATAAAAGCATCTTTGCACTTATTCCATGAATCAATACTATTTTTAGGCAAAGATGAAAACCAAACTTTAGCACGATCTCTAAGTGAATTCGGAAATAACTTCAATTTAACAATATCATTATCCGTATCTTTCTTCTTTTGCATCTCACACAATCAACAAAGTTGTTTAGATGTGTAGCGGCATCTTCACTAGGAAGGCCGGAGAATTGATCTTTCATAACAAGATTCGGCAAAGCAGCGTTGATTTCACAAGACTCAACATCATTAAGAGGAGCAATCGAAGTACTAAGGAAATCATTATTATTGGTATTGGAAAAATCACACAACTTGGTATTATCTTGCGCCATCTCGACAAGCAATCCAACACACAAGCAAACAAAAAGGTAAGCGAAAGAGAGAGGAGATTGGGAAAGAGAGGGTGAATAAAACGGCAAGGGTGAAGTGGGGGAGAGGAAAACGAGAGGCAAATGGCAAATATTGTAATGTGAGGGAGATAAATTTGTGATGGGTACTTGGTATGTCTTGACTTGAGTGAAGACCTCCCCGGCAACGGCGCCAGAAATCCTTCTTGCTACGTCTTGAGCTTGCGTTGGTTTTCCTTGAAGAGGAAAGGGTGATGTAGCAAAGTAGCATAAGTATTTCCCTCAGTTTTTGAGAACCAAGGTATCAATCCAGTACGAGGCTCCTCAAAACTCCCACACACCTACACAAACAAACAAGAACCTCGCAACCAACGCAATAAAGGGGTTGTCAATCCCTTCACAACCACTTGCGAAAGTGAGATCTGATAGAGATAATAAGATAAGATAAATATTTGTGGTATTTTTATGATATAGATTGGAAAAGTAAAGATGCAAATAAAATTAGATGGAAAACTTATATGATAAAAGATAGAGCCGGGGGCCATAGGTTTCACTGGTGGTTTCTCTCAATATAGCATAAGTATTACGGTGGGTGAACAAATTACTGCCGAGCCATTGATAGAAAAGCACATAGTTATAAGATTATCTAGGCATGATCATGTATATAGGCATCACGTCCGTGACAAGTAGACCGACTCCTTCCTGCATCTACTACTATTACTCCACACATCGACCGACTCCTGCCTGCATCTAGAGTATTAAGTTCATGAAGAACAGAGTAATGCATTAAGATAGATGACATGATGTAGAGCGATAAACTCATGCAATATGATATAAACCCCATCTTTTTATCCTCGATGGCAACAATACAACATGTGCCTTGCTGCCACTGCTGTCACTGGGAAAGGACATCGGAAGATTGAACCCAAAGCTAAGCACTTCTCCCATTGCAAGAAAGATCAATCTAGTCGGCCAAACCAAACTGATAATTCGATGAGACTTGCAAAGATAACTTAACCACACATAAAAGAATTCAGAGGAGATTCAAATATTTCTCATAGATAAACTTGATCATAAACCAACAATTCATCGGATCTTGACAAACACACCACAAAAAGAGTTACATCAAATAGATCGCCAAGAAGATCGAGGAGAACTTCGTATTGAGATTCAAAGAGAGAGAAAAAGCCATCTAACTAATAACTATGGACCCAAAGGTCTGTGGTAAACTACTCACAACTCATCGGAGAGGCCTTGGAGATGATGTAGATGCCCTCCGTGGTCGATTCCCCCTCCGACAGAGCGCCGATGAAGGCTCCAAGATGGGATCTCGCCGATACAGAAGGTTGCGGCGGCGGAATTAGGTTTTCATGGTCTGTTCTGATGTTCTCGGGGTACGTGGGTATATATAGGAGAAAGAAGTAGGTCAGTGGATGCTCGAGGGGCCCACGAGGGTGGGGGGCACGCCCAACCCTAGGGGGCGTGCTGGGCACCCTCGTGGCCGCCTCCTCTGTTGCTTGACGTCCACTCCAAGTCCCCTGGATCACGTTTGTTCCAAAAAGATTGCTCCCGAAGGTTTCATTCCTTTTGGACTCCGTTTGATATTCCTTTCCTTCGAAACACTGAAATAGGCAAAAAAACAGCAATTCAGGCTGGGCCTCCGGTTAGTAGGTTAGTCCCAAAAATGATATAAAGGTGTAAAGTAAAGCCCATAAACATCCAAAACGGGTAATATAATAGCATGGAACAATAAAAAATTATAGATATGTTGGAGACGTATCACTCACCTCCGTGTACCAGCTCTGAACTCTAGAGGTCCGTGTTATACGAGCTCAGCTAGGGAACTCTTGTCCCGCCCCGCTCCACGGATTCTCGCTTCCCTGTCCAGACCCCACTCTAAACGAGGCTCTGGACTTACTGCGATCTCTCGCCATTACAGAAGGATCACCGCCAAACTATGCCCAACCCGCACTAGGGGCTGAGAGCAGGGAATTTTACATCCCACCCACAACCCACTTCATAGCCACTATCGAGGACTTAACCGACATGCACGATTACACTTCCGAGGACATCGACGGCATGTACGACGATGCTTGAGAAGAGCAAAGCCAGAACCCACCGCCTGCCGGACGCTGGACGACTAGTTCCACATATGACGTGTATATGGTGGACATACCCCAAGAGGATGACGGCGAAGGTGGGAAGGACCCAGTCGAGGATAATTCTCCTGTGGCACCACCAATGCATCATCGTCTGCGGTGCCGCTCTAAACAACGCCAAGAAAGAGACAACAATACCGGCACTGGAGATAACAATACTCCGGATAACACCGAAGACCAATAAGCCCCTATCGAACCAACATCCAAACATGATGATTGGGCGGAGGGGCAAGTGAACCCCGATGATTCTATCAGCGATGAGGGCTCGAAGGATAGTAACTACCTACCGACCTCCGAAGAGGATGAGAGCCTGGACGATGAATACTTCATTGTACCAGAAGACCCCCTCGAACAAGAGCGCTTCAAGCGGCGGCTAATAGCCACAACTAGAAGCCTAAAAAAGAAACGACATCAACTTCAAGCCGATTAGGATTTACTCAATAGCAGATGGAGTAATGTCCTGGCAGCCGAGGAATACGGCCTCGAGCGCCCAACTAAGAGTTACCCAAAGCGCATGCTGCTCTTCCAATTCGACGAGGAGGTCCCAGAGCCTATACCGATAGTGCGTAACACAGCTGACGGACCTGACTAACCACCTCGTGGTCAGGACAGAGCGGCAACCCAAGCTAAACACCAACCTACACCACCTCGCCCTAGAGTCAGAGAAACAGCAGTCGCACGACGCACGCGTGACTTGCACTAGGACCTGGACAATAGAACCGACCATACCAGATCAATTTATGGATCACAAGGGCATGCACCAGCGCGAGAAGATGGCCATCAAGCCTGGCGCGATAAATACAACCTCACATGGGCCAAAAACCGCATACGCACTCCATCTGAACTGCGTTGTGACGTCGCCCGATACAGAGGAGCCGCACACCCTCTATGCTTCACCGATGAAGTTATGGAGCACCAGTTCCCAGAAGGGTTTAAACCCATGAACATTGAATCATACGATGGCACCACAGATCCCGCAGTATGGATTGAAGACTTTCTTCTCCATATCCACATGGCCCGCGGTGATGACCTACATGCCATCAAGTACCTCCCCTTAAAACTTATGGGACCAGCACGACATTGGCTGAATAGCCTCCCAGAAAACTCCATTGGAAGCTGGGAAGATTTGGAGGATGCATTTAGACACAACTTCCAAGGTACCTATGTTCGGCCCCCGGATGCCGATGATCTTAGTCACATAATCTAGCAACCCGACAAATCAGCCCGGAAGCTCTGGACTAGGTTCTTAATTAAAAAGGACCTGATTGTGGATTGTCCAGACACCGAAGCCCTCACGGCCTTGAAACATACCGTCCGAGATGAGTGGCTTGCCCGCCACCTCGGCCAAGAGAAACCGAAGTCCATGGCAACCCTTACTGCACTTATGACCCGCTTCTGCGTGGGAGAAGATAGCAGGCTCGCTCATAGAAGTAATAGCACCAGCGACCCAGGCACCTCTGAAGCCAGGGACGGCAATGGCAAACCATAACACGATAAGAACAAGCGTCGAAACTACACCAAAGACATGGCGTTAAATGCCGGATTCAATGGCTCAAAATCTGTTCGGCAGAAGAAGCCATTCAAAGGAAACAAAGATGGTCCATCTAGTTTGGACAGAATACTTGATCGGCCTTGCCAGATTCATGGCACCCCCAATAAACCTACCAATCACACCAACATAAACTGTCGGGTCTTTAAACAGGCCGGCAAGCTCAACGCCGAACACAAGGGGAAAAGGCCGCCCAACGAGGATGACAATGAAGAGCCTCACCCACTGAACACTGGGGGATAGAAGCAATTTCCCCCCGAGGTCAAAATGGTGAATATGATCTATGTCACACACATTCCCAAACGGGAGCGCAAGCGCGCATTAAGGAACGTCTGTGCCGTAGAGCCGGTCGCCCCAAAATTCAACCCATGGTCGGCTTGCCCGATCACCTTCGATCGAAAGGACCACTCGACCACTATCTGCCTTGGAGGATCGGCAGATTGGTCCTCGACCCAATCATCGATGGATTCCATCTCACGCGATTCCTCATGGACGGCGGCAGTAGCCTTAACCTTCTCTATCAGGACACCGTCCGCAAAATGGGTATCAATCCGTCAAGAATCAAGCCCATTAAAACTACCTTTAAAGGAGTAATACCTGGTGTACAGGGCGCTGCTCGGGCTCAATAACGTTGGAAGTTGTCTTCGTCTCGCCCGAGAACTTCCATAGTGAAGACTTGATCTTCGATATTGTACTTCTGAAGTGGCTATCACGCACTGCTCGGACGGACCGCTTTTGCTCGATTCAACGCGCTGCTGCACTATGCTTATTTAAAGCTCAAGATGCCCGATCCACGCGGCGTTATAACAGTAAATGGAAACACGGAACGCTCCCTCCATATAGAGGAGCACACTGTAGCTCTCGCGACCGAGGTACAGAACGACCCACTCAAGCCGCACACCTCCTCGGCCATCAAGCCACGGACTTTGTTAAAAGAGTCCGGTCAGTCCCACATGTTAGCAGCTTGGTACATCCAGAGCTAGACTAGTAGTTTCGCCTCCGTCGATCGCCGCGCACACCCGCGGAATTTGTACCGCGTTTGCATCATTACGCACTCAAAATACCTTGGGCACCGACGGAGGCACAATACGGGAAGGTCTACAGTTCGGCTCAACCCTATATGATCTTCCACTCTTTTTCGCTTACCTTTTTACCACAGGTGCATTCGAGCCCATGTATCCTATGGACTTACAAGGACTCACTCCAAGCCCGGTTTCGTATGGCAAACAGAAAACCATTCCCTTCAAGGAACCCCTCTCTACAAGGCGAAAGCGGCGCAGGCGTGCGGCAGGACATCCAAAAGACTCCTTGGACCAAACCTTATTTAAAAGGACCTGTACTAAGCTTTTCTCCTTACTACTAGACCCCCGACATATAAAATGATTTTGGTGCCTATGATACCCTCTGTAAAGATCACATCTTGACGTATCAATCAAATTTAGTAGTGACAATTTTTTAGGTATCAACATTATTCATAAAATTGTAGTCCGTCTCTCCAGTTGTCACACATACCTCCACACCCATTGCAAGGAGCTCCATACGGCCACTTATGAGCCATTAAACGAAATCCTGAAAAGCTTTGTAGCACACTTCAGCGTCTCGAGCTTGACATTCTATGCATCGACTCCAAATCATGTCTTTCATCAATAGTTGGGTTGCCCGGCTCTTGTGTTTGCTACCTTACGTTCCGTTTGTTCGGCTAGGATAGTAAAGGGAGAACCACTGCGATTGTGTTTCTGGTTCGTCCAGTCAAGCACCTCAGTAGAGAGACCAAAACCTGACTATCATGATGCGGTGAGAGCTGGTCAGCCGTTCGGTGACTTAATAAATCTTTAACGATTTTTTCCGTTTCAAAAGAAGGATGGTTTTTTCTAGTCATATACGTAACACAGCCGCATTCGGATAGTCACATACGTACCAGGGGCTATTTTGTAGCCCATCATCGAACTCCTATGGCTAAGCGAGAGCGGTAAAGCCATATAGTCCGATTGCCTGGTTCGACGCACTGACACCTCCGTCACGGAACAAGACGTTGGGTCAAGAGTGTTCATGTGCCATTCTGAACACCACCATAGCATCTATGTGGGGGTCGAAGCCGACCCCTAGAAAACTCTCAGGCATACAAAAACGGCCGCACAGGAGGAAAGAAATTTCAGATAATAAGTGCAAATATATTACAAAGCCTTAATATCTATAATACACATGATTGGGTCGTTCGAATACATTCATGCGAATATGATGTCCTTTGAGCATTGACCCTCTATCAAATGAGCGCCCTCTAGGACGTCGTCTAAATAACGCTCCGGCGTGCAGTGGACTTGCCTTCGGGAGGACCCTCCACCAGGACAACGACGACTTTCATCTTAGCCCAGTGCACCATGACACGAGCGAAGGCCCTCTGTGCACCTTCTATGCACGCCGACCATTTGATGGCATCAATTCGGGGCATGGCATCGATAAGTCGACACACTAGGCCAAAATAACTTCTCGGAACGGGTTCAGCAGGACACAGCCAGAATATCACCTCCTTTGTGGCTGCTCCGGACATCTTGTGTAACTCGGCCCACTGCGCCATTTGTTCGTTCAACAGCTTCGAATGCTCCTGCGTCGCATATTGTGACCAGAACAGCTTCTCCGACGCATGCCCCTCCTGGGCCCGGTAGAATTGCGCTTTGTCAGCAGCGCTCTTCGGTAGATCCGCAAAGGAGTCTGGAGAACTCCATAGTTGATTAAGTAAGGCATACCTCTGATCACCAAACTTAGATTGTATAAGAAAGGGCTTACCAGCCGCTATCTGTCCGGCCTGTCGGAGCTCCTCGCGAGCCACGTGAGATTTGTACCTTGCTTCTTGGGCGTCCTGAAGGGCCTTGGCGAGTTCGTCCGCCTTCGCTTTATTCCCCTCCTCGAGGAGCTTGCACTTGCGAGTTGCGTCCCTGAGCTCTTGCTCAATCTTGGATACGCACTCCTCGAACTGACACCGGGTGGCCTGTTCATCCTACAAATCTGCAGCCGCTTTCTCAGCGGCTGCATCACTCACCCTTGCCTGCTCCTTCGCACGGGTAAGTTCACACCTAAGGGTCTCGACCTCAGCAGCGCCATCTATAGTTATACATATAGAAGCGCGTGAGCTTCACCTAAGCATTTGCATACTAATTCAATGGAATATGGAGCACTTGAAACATACCTTGCGCTTGGTCTAGCCGCCTATTAATCCGGATATTGTCCTCATCGACCGGCTGTAGTTTACGCTTCAGTCCAGAAACTTCGGCGGCCTGAGCAGTCGCCACTAACAGTGAAGCCTAATTTTTTATCAAAAAGGCTAAGTATGTTATTTACTGCGGATACCTATAGAACCTTTGTCCGCCCTCCTTCATTGGCCAAACATAGTCTCAGGGGCTACTATCTATATATTGGCGGATTTTTATGGAAAAGCAGCTAAAAGACATTACATCGCATACCTCAAACCTGTTAGTAGGCTCGTGAAGGCTTCATCCAGTCCGCTCTTAGAGGACTGAACTTTTTCAACCACCGTACCCATTAAGGTATGGTGCTCCTCGAAGACGGATGCACATTACAGTGCATCCATCAGCTTGTTCAGCGCCTCTGCATTTGTAGAGGTTGTTGTCTCCCCCTCCTGCAGAGGGGGCTGCCGATCCGATTCCAGGACCGTTTGGGTCTCCGGAATAGTATCTGGCTGAGGGTCGGATGACCCACGACCCCCATGGCCGGTCTCCATAGGGGTTGCGCCCCCCAAGTCCTCGATAGCCTCTGGTGCCGCATTGGTCCTCTCCCGCATTTCTCTGAAGACCGGAGAAACCCTTTGGGATGACACCTTGGGATCATCCGCCTTAGGAGGCGAGGAAGCTCGTGGAGGTGTCTCGCTCTCCATCTTCTCCGACAAAAGATCCCCCGACGACGACGATTCTTGAGGAATGTCATGGGCCGGATTGAAATATGAAATTTGATATTCTCATAATCTATAAAGAAGATTAGGTGTATACAAGGCATTTGAAGGTACTCACGATTCAATAAAGGGCTTGGGAACGGCCTCAGTGCCCGAATCTAAGTCATCGGAGAGGGATACCCTTCCCCTCTTGGACGCCCCCTCCTCCGGATCTATAGAGGCCGTTCTCTTTTTCCCCTTGGGAGGAGGGTTCTCTACTTCCTCCTCCTCCTCCTCCTCGTCCTCGTCTTCATCTTCCTCGCCAGAGGAAGGAGCTTCAGTTCCTCCGGAAACGGCGCTCGAGGTCTCTTTTGGATGGAGGTCGCCTTGGGCCTCCTTGGTCTTCTTCTTTTTCTTCTTGTCCTTCTTTGCCGGCGCCTGATAGGGTGCCGGGACCAGCATCTTCATTAATAGAGGATCGGCTGGGTTTTTGGGGAGCGGGGCCGAACACTTAATCCGCTCGGCCTTCTTTATCTAGTCATGTTCAAGATTGACAAGCTAAGTAGTGTTCAGCAATATGATACTTACTGCGGATGCCGGATTGTTGCAGTCGAGGCCCGTGTCGTCGAACGTCTGTGGCCACGTCTTCTGCTTCTTAAAAAGCAGCTTCCAGATCTTTTTGTGCATCGTGCCATAGAAGTGTTGTAGAGTCCATGGCCCCTCCGGATTGAACTCCCACATTTTGAGAGGCCGTCATTGGCAAGGGAGAGCTCGGCGGATGAGCATCGCATGAATCATATCAACAATGGTGATGTCCTTGTTTATCATGCTCTTAATACGCTTCTATAGCGTCGACACATTGTCAAGGGACCCCCAATCTAGGACATTGTTGGTCCAGGATGCGAGCCGCAGCGGAGGTCCCGATCTGAACGCATGAGCGGCGGCCCACTTGGTGCTGCGGGGTTCGTGATATTGAACCACTCCTGCTGCCACACCTTGGCAGTGTCCACAGATCTTCCTTTGGGCAAGGTAACATGGTTGAGCTTGCTCACCATGGCACCGCTGCACTCGGCGTGTTGGCCTTCAACCACCTTCGGCTTCACATTGGAAACCTTGAGCCACAAGCCGAAGTGTGGAGGGACACAGAGAAATGCTTCACACACGATAATGAACGCCAAGATATGGAGGAAGGAATTCGTGGCTAGATCATGGAAATCCAGCCCGTAGTAGTACATGAGACCTGGGACGAAGGGGTGAAGGGCGAACCCGATTCCTTGGAGGAAGTATGGAATAAAAACCACCCTTTCGCTGGGCTCTGGGGTTGGGATGATCTACCCTGGGGTTGGAAGCTTGTGTTTGATCTCCGCTGTTAGGTACCTCGCCTCCCGTAGATCCTGGATGTTCTTCTCTGTTACGGAGGAGGCCATCCACTTGCCCTGAAAGCCAGATCCGGCCATTGCTGGGGAAGTTGGGCGGAAGGAAGGTTTGGAACTTGGGCGCTAGAGCTCGGGGGATTGGAAGGCAGAGGAAGAAGAAGGCGTGAGGTGAGCAGATGGGTCTTTGCCTCTTATAGAGGCAGCGAATATCAAGCGCCCCCTCATAAGCCCTAAATCTCGCCTATTCCCAAGGGGACGTGTGAACAGCACGGTTGGATTACCCAAAACCCCTATTGATGAGAATCCCGTAATAAGGGGACAAGATCTCTCCTTTGACAAGATGTGTCACTGGTTGTGCCTCGAAATGCGAAACGAGGCTGTAAAACTATTCACAATAATAATAAGGCCAGAATATAATGTCTCACTGGAAAACTGGCCCGTGGATGTGACTTATTTTATTGGTGCTTTTTACAGCTTAGGGTTGTACGTGTTAAGCAAGGGCGGACACAACTCTTGTGTGCGGAAAACTGCGTTGGAGTATACAGAAAGGGGAACCTGCCTTGCAATGTCGAAGACAATCTGCGCGCCGGATATATTGTCATCGAAGCCTGGTTCAGGGGCTACTGAGGGAGTCCTGGACTAAGGGGTCCTTGGATGTCCAGGCTATGTGATATGGGCCGGACTGATGGGCCATGAGGATCCGAGATAGAAGAACCTTCCCTGTGTTTGGATGGGACTCTCCTTTGCGTGGATGGCAAGCTTGGCGTTCGGATCATGTACCTTCCTTTCTCTATAACCGACTTTGTACAACCCTAGATCCCTCCGGTATCTATATAAACCGGAGGGTTTAGTCCATAGGGGCAATCACAATCATATAGGCTAGACATCTAGGGTTTAGCCATTACGATCTCGAGGTAGATCAACTCTTGTGACCCATATATTCATCAAAGTCAATCAAGCATGAAGTAGGGTACTACCTCCATTAAGAGGGCCCGAACCTGGGTAAACATCATGGCCCCTGCCTCCTTGTTACCTTCGATCCTTAGGCTCATAGTTCGGGACCACCTACCAAGATCTGCCGGTTTTGACACTGACAATAGTAGGCCACGTTCTCTGTCATGCATGTACATCCATGACGGTTTTATGACAGAATCAAGATAGTCATACCTGTGATGTCGTTGAAGTGTTTAATGACAATACCAAAAATATCATCACGGAAGTGTCCACTTCCATGACGATAAATGGCTTGTCATGGAAGTGTTTTCATTAAGGGTAATCGACACATGGCATCCACCATAACGGGTCACTGTTAAGCTATCGGGTTCAGGTTTGGATCCGATAACCCGTTAATAGCCCGGACCGATGGGGATCTTCCATGTGTAAAATTCTCATTCACCAGAGGATCCACGTGTCAGCTCAGCGTTGGGACGTCATCCCTACAATGGACGAAACACACCTATGATACGTTGGCATGCGACACTTCTTCCGCACCAAGATATATGGTATGTGGACGGCTCTCTTCAAGCCGTCCCAAAATGAATTCCCTACCACTACAAAAAACACTTCTATCATGCATCTTTGTCACAGTAGGTCATGTTTCCTGTCATGCTGTACATCTATGACGATTTTATGATAGAATCAAGATAGTCATACATGTGTTGTCGTGGAAGTGTTCCATGACAATACTAAAATTATCATCACGGAAGTGTCCACTTCCATGACGATAAATTCCGCGTCATGGAAGTGTTTTCGTCCAGGGTCAATACTGCAGGATGCTGCTAATGCAACACTACAATCAGAGACCTTTTGATGAAACTGTGTGCGATGCATTAATCGCAAACGATGATGTAAAAACCGTCAAAAAAGATGCAAAACCTTTGCGATGGTGGATACATCAAAACTGGTTCAGACTTTAGATGCATGTGCGATGCAGGGCATACGATTGATCCATGCGAACTGTTTGTGATGAGATAGAACAACAGAAACGGGAAGCCAGATCAAGGTTTGTGCAATATACGACATACAGTTCACCCCGATAAACTGTTTGTGATGAGGCGGAGCAACAGAAAGGGGCAGCTAGATGAAGGTGTGCGTGATATACGGCATACAGTTCACTCGGATGAACTGTTGTGATTAGGCAACACAAAAAAACAGTCTGCCCAATGATTATGTGTGCGATATGCGGCATACAGTTCACTCGGATGAACTGTTTGCGTTGAGGCAAGAGAATAGAAACGGTTCAACTTAACAAGATGTGTGTGATACGCGACAAACAAGTCTGCAATCGGAAATGTGTGGGAAGACGGATAACAACACAGACGATTCCTGTTAACAAGCCGTGTGTGTTATGAGAAAACGATTGCTAGTATACAACTGTGAGTGATTGATGAAAACATCATCGACGGGTTACATTGCTTAGTCCGCATGCGATGTGATTTGCTCTGTCCGCACAACATCTATGCTCTAAGCATCAACATATATACTTAAAAAGATAGCATTGCATAACCAAATCAAGCATACAATTACACAAGTGAGTACACACATAACATTTCCACACACCAAAGTAAGCAATTACATGCATACTAAACTAGAAGAAACAAGGATCTAATCATCTACTTCTTGTTGCGATGAGGCTTGCCATTGCTCTGCTTCCGGCTGGATCCCTGGCTGTTTTGGGGAAGGAGGCACTTCCTCATGTCAATGATCCACCAGTACATCCCGTAGCTCATGTACGCCTCCTTGGCCGCGTACACGGCGTGAGCTTTGTTGAGTCTCTCCATCCAGGCCAAGTGCGAGGAACGCTTGTCCTTCTTGTAGGAATCCTTCATGTCTCTGTTGTAGGGGTCAACGATGGCCTCGGTGAGGTGAACCAGTGAGTCCTTCTCATGCTCGTTGCTGCCCTAGATCTTGTATTGGCCCTGGATGTGGACAAGATTCTGGCAGGCGATGCCCGACATCTTGAGCACCTTTACATCATTAGTGATGTCCACCATAGCAAACATGTAGTGCGGACTATTGACAAACCTGGAAAAACGCTCACAAGGCCTTGTGGCCAGGCAGTAGTGGTAGACGATGATGTGATTGCGCATGTACATCTGGGTGATGGCGACCTTGGGATGAGACCCGGCACGAGCACGGGTGTACTTGAGGTCGAACCCGACCACCTTGTACCTCTCCTCAGCAAGCAAGAACTTCATGATGGGCTGGACTACTCCACCCAGACCGGGTTGTCGGTGTACCTGAACCTTCTATGGGTGTCCACCACGTCATGCATGGTGACTGCTGCTCGTCGTTGGCAGCCGCTCGGAGCGCCATTGGAGCCGCGCAGGATACCCTCTAAGAATTTGTCGTGGTGGGTGTGCTTCTTGCAATAGTGGGGTGCGATCAAAAGTTTGAAGAGACATAAGGGTTAAATGGCCGCTGTAATAAATGAGGGCCGGCCGGCCTGTAATTGTCACGTCATGTCACTGCGTTCATAGCGGAGAATTCCAGTGCATGCTTGAGAACCCCGCACACATTTCGTTTGACCACGCGTAGGCTCGAAGAGGCACCAAATGTATCGTTGGTGAGCCTGTTCCTGCGCAACTGCGTAGTTTACCATGCAAGCTTCCCGCCCAGCTAGTTTGGCCACATGCCGGCTAGAAGAGGGGAAAATCATGGGCGTTTATTGGCAAAAGGCTTCATAAAAATGAAGTGTGTGGAATGACTTCGGTCATTAGTTTACCCATGGGTAATGAGATCAAAGTTACATAGAAGGGTGATGATGGACACTCAAGTGCGATAATTAATTCTGCACTCTGCAGGGCACACGATTGAAGAAACCAACTGTGTGCAATAATGTCGAAAATCACAGTCGATTAGCTATACAAATCGTGTACTATGAGATCGACAAGGTAAACACATTCGAGAATGGTTAATAAAAATCTAAGTCCATTGCATATTAAGGTCAAAATAATGCTACCAATATACAAGTCCCATACGATGCCATTTCAACGATTTTACCACAAAAGCTCGAAATATACAAGGTTCAAATTCTAGAGTTATATGGCTCAAATTCGAAGATTACAAGGTTCAAATTGATATTAGAAATGAAATTCAGCTCATCTGCTGCAAACGCCCGTGTTGATCCGCTGGACATGGATATAAGAGAGGTTCAAACTAATATTACCACTTATAAGGCATGTTTCGGAACCTCATCATTTTTGCAAAGGGATCAACCACTGAGAAGTCATGTATGGGGTTGGCATGATGAGTTCTTATTACTCTGTCATCTGTAGTTCCAAAATGAAATTCAGCTTTTTCGGAGCCTTTTCCATTCTGCCGCAGTCGCCGGCGCTGATCAATAAACCATTCATTTTTGCAAAATAAATGTAGGGCAAACATCATTACCTTCAGCACCCTTGCTCTGAAAACAAAGAACCTGGCAAATATAATCTCCGGTAAGGTCCCTCGGTACGAGTTCAAAGTAATTTTTGAGAGATGCAGATCTAAGAATTCGATGTGATTGTTATATTGTATCACATTATCCACCACCGGGCCTAATCTTATCTGCAAAAGCAGAAAATGTGTTAGTGCCTACATGCAGTTTTGAACACTACTACATGCCTGTTCGGTTTGCAGGATTTGTAAAATGCACTAACGTGCCATCTTCGATCCGACATGATTAACATGGGCATTTGATTACAATCTAGAAAAATGTAGCCTTCTTCACAAGAGGTTGGAGTGGATGAAAAGTTCCCTAAGAAACTAGTACAGATGAATCCAAAGGAGAAATGCTTAAGGATTGTAACCATATGGATCTAGCAACCAATATGGGGGGGGGGTGGAACATGTATGTACTGAAATCCTCCAAAAATCCTTCAGAAATCGTAGTACATTGTCATTGTAAACTTGGGAAAAGGTGTCAAAAATTGAACTCCCTTATGGTTAACATTTAACAGGATTGGAACATCACCTTGATATATACCTTCTCTAGGCAGGAAAAGCAGCTCAGGAAACCGACAACTTGGTCCAGGTTGGGTCCGATAGATTCTATTGCCAAGACCTTCACTGTGCGCACTTTCGGGGTCAAGCTTGTCAGAATTATTTTATGGATGACAGACGAACATACATCTTCAAAATTATAAATAATGTTAATTTCTAGAAGGAGAGGTAGAAGGCGGCTGTTGTACCTGAACGGGTGTGGATCCAATAAAAAGTTCGGAGTATTTGTCAGACAAGTAGGCCACCACTGTCAATTTTGGTGCAAAAATGACATTGATTCTTGTTGGGCCTTCTTGATCAACTACAAGTAATCTCTCAAGTGAAGGTGTGTCCTCAATGACCATACCCTGGTACACATTTTGTGATGTCTTCTTGCAGCACTAGCAACACACATAAATAGTCCGGAGAGTCATGGAGGTGATGTGGAAGCTACTCAACCCATTGATCGCCTGAAGACGAAGGTACTCAAGTGCAGTACTGCCAAGGAGAAAGCACTCCATGTCACCGTTTGGGAGGCAAACAATGACGAGCTCGAGGTGCTTCAGTTGTGGTAGAATAAGAGCGGGCACGTCATTAAGGGGGGATGGCAGTTCATGAACTTGGTGATGCGTAGCGTGGGCGCGAGGCAGAGCGTGGTCGTTGGCAGCGAGCGCATATGCCCATCATCAAAAGTGAGCTCCTCGAGCTGATCTAGGGTGGGGGATTGGAACCACTCGTCAATCTTGGCTCGGTCCTTGCCGTTGGAATGGAACTTGCCCATGCTAAGGCCTCTGGTTGGGCCATGGTGACTGCCGAGGATCTGGGAGAACGCATCCAAACTTTTGCAATAGCCATTGTAGAGCTCGTGGGTGTTGATGAGGTCAAGAGGGGTGGAGTGCCATAGGGGTGCCACCGCTGGGAAAGGACGGTTGTCCGCGCCCCATATTTGATTGGGAGGAGGGTGATGATGACAATCAACATATCATCGGGGAGGCTGCTCATGAAGTCTAGGCCTGCTGGAGTTGCTCGCGATTCTTGCTCGACCCGCCTCCACTTGTTGACATCCCCGTTCTCCACCTCTGGAGTCTCCTCTTCAGTGGCGCTTTCTGATAGAAGTGGGAGTGCAAGGAATATTTAGTTAAAACAAGGTAATAGAAAAGTGTATTGGTAACTAGAAGTTAGTAGGTAGGAATAGAGTAAGAAAATGGAGTAACAATTGGTTGCTTAAATACTACACAATTCCTTTGATATTGCTGGGCAAGTCAACATGCACATACTTGAAAAGAACACTTACTTCGAACAATGTCTGGATGGATGATATCATCGGGGAAGTTAGCATATATCTCATGATCAGGCTCTTTTATGTGCAGTGCAATTTTAGTGCCATCTTTCAATACATAAAACTTAGAAATTTCTGTCCAAAGGCCCTGCCAGAATAGGAGTCACCACGTTCATCAAGTCTTATAGTAGCAACGATTGTAAATCCATGGTTTGTGTTCAGTATGACGTCCCTGTAGTCTTGATTTGTGTAAAAGGGAAAGATTGTGTACTCCAGATGTTGTTGCATACCAAGGGATGTGCTGCAGAAAATGTTAGGATTGTTAAAGAATATGGTAAAATGTAAATATGGGCGAAATTGAAAGAATAGTACAATAGTTGAAATCAAAGGACAAAAAACTATAATTAAACAGATAGGGTAACCATGATGTCATGGAAATATGAGAGTAATCAAAAGAAAAATACATCACGAATTTGCCTAATAAAGAAATCAGAGGAAAAAATTCCCCTTTGACGTATATGTTGCATGTGGCACCTTTTATCCAGATGTAGCAATATATAGTATATGTTCAGGAAAGTAGGCGATGCCAATCGATTTAGGGTGGGACTGAACATACGGTGTGCATCATGAAGTCATCTGGTACGGTGAGATGGAACTCCGTGGATGTCTGGCCGAGGCTGCAAAGTCCTGATGTGTCTGCGCACTGTAGACTCTAGGAATGAAAGAAAACCCTCAAATCAGCTCGAATAAAAATGAATTCATGGCAATTTTGGTCGAGTGAGTAAAGAAGGCAGATGAACTGGGATAAGAGATGAGATAATATCTCAGTAAATTGGTTACCTTGTTGTCCATGAGAAAAAAACCTCAATACCGAGGATTCCCTAATCTGGCGTAGCTGGGTCAACTCCGAGCATCATTGAGAAAGTCAATGGAGATAGGCGGCGGCAAGCGGTAGTGGCGAAATGCGGTTTGGTTTGCCAGCAGCCTGGTGGCGGCGACATGCATCGAGCTAAGTGGTTGCCGCGGCGATAGGCGGTGCCATGTAGAGTTGCGTAGGAGCTTCTGTAGCTGTGAATGGGGACCAGAGGGGGTGGCGGGGGGGGGGGGGGTGAGGGTTTTTGTGACGTGGGAATGGTGAGGGTTTCCTTTTTTCTCTTTTGAACTGGGTGGTGAGGGTTTTCTGTCCCACAAAGAGTTTCAGAGGTAACGGTTTGCTAGAGCAAACCGTGTGTGATTGACGTAACAGGGAAAATGGAAGTAATTGCAAACGGTTCCAATTTTGGGAACTGTGTGTGATTGACGTACTACCTCCGTCCTATTTTATTGGCCCCCTTTGTAATTTGCGCCAAATTTTGACCAAAGATTTAACTAATAAATGTTTATGCATGTCACCAAAAATTATATCATTGAACACTATGTTCAAATACACATCCAAAGATATAATTTTTGTTGACCTGCACTAACATTTGTCAGTTAAATCTTTCGTTAAAATTTAACACAAAATACAAAGGGAACCAATAAGCCAGGACGGAGGTAGATTCCATCAACCGAAGTGATTGCATCCATATCCTACATTTATACATAAGTAAACATAGACTAAACATACTCAGAAATAAATAATAGAGCGTACACAAGCATAGTTCAACCATAAGTACATAGTTCAACCGTCATTAAGCATACTCAAGCACATTTGTAATTAAGACACTATATAGCCATATATAGTTCAATCCCACATCTCATATCATCTTCCTGCATGATCTTGAAGCTTCTCCACGTACTTGGCGTACGCGGCATGCGCCACCGTGCGAGAATACTTCTGCTTGAAGGAGCCAACGACTCATCCTCTTGCATGCGCCAGAACACTTTGATACATGTGATGAATCTTCTGGTTGCAAAATGGGCATTAATAGCCCAAGTTCCAGGTCCTAATACGCCTGTTATGCATTCCTGCATAAAGCTCCCTGAGGTTTGCCTCTTGTACCTCCTCTGGCCATCTTTATCCTCCCTGTCAACATCGTCAGATAGCACCTATACATATAGTAAAAAAAATGTGGCGTCAAAGTTGATATACAAACTAATCTCTAGCGAACATTTTGCAGTTGCCAAAATTTGGCATCAAATCAATGTTTACATGCCGTAAGGTAGGATTAGGAATTTATGGCTATTTTTAGACATATCTAGAGATTATGGTTCCATTTTTAAGCACAATCGTCTATGTACAGACCAATCTTGAAGAAAATAATGGCACAAACATATATGTAGGTCATTCAAAATCAATTGTCAAGACCTGGCTAGGAAATATTAGCACGAACACTAACCTTAGTTGGATTATTAGCAGAAATCATTTGCATAGATGAAACAGCTAATCACTTATCACTTGTACCATTCAAACATTCAATACACTACAAGGCTCTAATGAAACTTACTCATATTTCATGGATTGTGAGAACATAACCATAGGATTTCTATTCCAAAAAGGGGAAGGCAGGACACAGGAGTAAGCAGAGTAAACCTAGGATGCATTTGACACATAAATGGGTATAGATGACTAACCGGTTCTCCGTCGTCGTCGGAATCATCGCCCGAGTTGTCATCGGAGTCGGTGTGGACCTTCGGCTCCGGCTATGGAAGCACGATGCCGTAGACGACGTCATGGTGCAGTGATACCTCACCGGCGAGGTCAACCTCTGTCTCCATCTTTATGCCGTGCTCCGGTGCTTCAGCAGCCCCAGCGTCACCAATCCATCCGATGGGGCGCTTCGGCGACATCGTCATACACTGATGGCTTTGAGGATGGAGAATGGCGTCGAGGATGCAGGCGGAGAGAGAGGATTGTGTCTGTGGTGAGGATGGGGGTGTGGCCGCTCAGGCACGCCATTAATATGGAGTAGTGGGAGAGAGGCGGTCGGCTGTGAAACCGCTGGCTCGCCTCCCGGTGAGCCTACACACCGGACTGCTAGCATTCCTATCGTCATTTCACACAGCTACTCGCATGCCTCCCATTGACATTGCGTAGCGAGCATGCCTCCTGTCAATTCACACACATGCACACACGCCTCCTGGTCTGCTTGCACGGTGGACTGCTCGCATGTGTCCCATCAACTCCCTCATGCTCACACGGCACACGGGTCACGTGGCGGCACGTATATTGTTTTTCTATTTTGATGATTAATGCTGCCACTTTATTGCTTAACTGAAGCATGACACATATCCATTGTTGGTCTAACGCCAACCTTTCGAATAAATAACCGTTTGTGATATTGGTTCCCAATTATTGATAATCTCCCGTTTGTAAGAAGATAAAGATTACATCAAAACTTGTCTCAAATTTGACCAAAAAAGTACAATGCCATAGTGTATTGGTGTCCATATGACAATGATAAGTTTCATGAGTTTCAAAAAAAATTGGATGTACTAGATTTTAAAAATCAAGATTCTCAATGTTTGAAATTTCTTGCACGGGGAGTGAACCCGCACCCAGTGAGACACATGTGTTTGTCCAATCCATTTAGGTGCACTGTCACGTGTGCATGTAGTTCAAATTTGATTTTTTTCATATTATACCCCTAGAAAATCAATCAATGTACTAAAACTTCTTAATGTTCTCTGTTTTTTTTTAAAATTCAAATGTCCCTCCTTTGGTAACATATGTTCACCGCGGGAAAATTTAACACGCATCGTAGTTGTAGTGGTTCGGTGTGTGTGTGTGTGTGTGTGTGTGTGTGTGTGCGTGCGTGCGTCTGGGGGGGAGGCTGGTAGTACACTACAAGTCATGAGCCACTGTGTGGGTTGGCCATTTTGTGAGGCAGGTGCCACATCAAAGTCGTGAATTCGTTATTTAAAACATTACACAATTCTTTCATGCATACATGTTTTGGCCACATGCAGTCGGTGGTTGTCCTACAGGACACTACTCGCGTGTGACGCTTTCTATGGGCCCATGAGGTTGCCGTCCATCACTTCGACCAACAGTCGGCAGAGAGGTAATTTGACCAGCAAGGTAGAATCCTTTTTGTTTGTGTTATGGTGGGAGTATATATTACACGTCGAAGAGGTGGGAGGGGACTACCATATATACTACGTACGCGTCCGTGAACACACCTCACTCAGTGTCGGGACTTTTTGGTTTTCGTGGCATGTGCTACATCAAAGTTGTGCATTGGCTATTCAAACATCACACAACACCTCTTTGTGCCACATAAATGCAGGCGGTGGTTATCCTAAGACACTAACATGTGACGCTTCCATCTGTGGGCCCGCGAGGTAATCGTCGATGCATGCATCACTTTGACCTACATCGGGAGAGGTTAATTAATTTCACCATTAAGGAGGATTCTTTTTGGGTTGTATTATGGTTTGAGCATATAGTTTGTGTCGAAGAGGGGGAAGGGGACTAGCATATGTAGCAAGCTTCATGAACCTCGATCTGTGTGGGGACTTTACGGTTTCCAGGGCATGTGCCACATCAACCTTGTGCATTTTGGGTATTCACCATATGTTTGGCCCACATGCAAAGCGATGGTGGTTGTCCTCTGGCACCCACTCACGCGGTTATTAGTTATATGGATGCTTTCCATCTGTGGGCCTGCTTGGTCCATCACTACTTTTCTTGACAATGAGAGAGGTTAATTGAGTTAGGAGGGGATTATTTTTTTGTTTGTATTATGGTATATAGGTCATGCTCTGGGATGACATGATATAGTTTGAGCACACATGCATGTGTATGCACTAATCCCTCCAATCGAGTTGAAGTGGCTAGTACCACGACACGTCATGAATCGATCTTGCTCTGTGTGGGGACTGTATGATTTTTGACGCATGCGATACATCAATGTTGTGAATGGTATTCAAACATGCATGCACGCATCATCTCCATACATACATATGCATGTAGTGGTTGTATTTAAAGGGTACACTCCCTCGCGTGGTTATCGGTGACAAGCATATATATTCGTGGGCCCGCGTGGACATCCATGATCACTTTAACTGGCAACAAGATAGGTTACCATGGCGGAGTAGTTCTTCCATTGGTTCATGTTATTGTAGTAGGTCATGGTGAGATTCAGACCTAATTAAGTTTGAGCGCATACTATGCATGCATGCATGAATCCCCATCATCGGCTCGAAGTGTTGTGTGACAAATGGCATATGCATCGTCAACTAACCCTCGCTCGATGTGGGGATTTCTGGTTCCAAAGCACGGCGCCACATATATATGTTTGGATACTATTCACAACATCTATACCCCCATACATATGTTTGGGCCACACGCAGGCAGTGGTTGTCTCCGGGGACTAGCTACTTGCGTGACTATTGGTGAGCTAGCCCATCTCCGGGGTCGCATGGACGGCCATCACTTAGACCAACAACAAGAGAGAGGTTGTATGACCAAGATGGATTATCCATGGTCCGTTTTGATACATCTTGGTGAGATGCCCTCTCTAGCTGAGTGAAAGTGTGTGTGTGTGTGTGTGTGTGTGTGCGTGTGTGTGTGAGTGAGTGCGTGTGTGTGTGATGGGGGAAGAACTACTCCGCACTTTACTAGGTGAACCTCCGTGGGGCGGGCATGCCTTCATAGCTTTGGATTCCCCTCCTGCCGACACGAGGGGGGCAAGCAATACCGTGCGCTTTGTGAGATAGGTGCCACATCGAAGTTGTGCATTTGGTATTTGAACATCAAAACACCGTTTTCATACAAATATTTGGTCCACATGCAAGTGTGTTAGTGTGCTGACCCTTTCCCGCGTCATTTTCGCCAAATTTATGAACATTAGACAAGTCAGATGACGTAACAGACACGGTTCACTCACACTAACCATGTCCCACACTGGTGCCCCTGTTACGCACATCAGCACAATACATTAGGCTCCACGAGGCTTCCCCTCTCAAAAATATCTACCTGCTTGCAGTATTTTTTGTTTGATAACACACAATTATTATGTTTCGACTGTGTGTGATGTTTGTTGTTCCCGCTCGCGCCTGCATCCCTCAAAATTATCTGCCCGGCTCGAGGGTTTTTCTGTTTCATAACACACGGTTGTTATTTGTAACATCCCAAATTTCCAATTTGGAATGTTATACTTAGATCATTGATGCATATCATATTTTATTTCTTTTCTTTCGCGATCCTCAAAATTCTAAGCAACTCAAGAACCCATGGAGAGAGTTTGGGATTTCATCGTTTTCATATTTGAATTTTCTCAAATATCGAAACGAGGATCATTTTGGTTTAATTATTTTTCTCTTCAAAAATATTTCATATTAAAAGTATATGAGAGGAGATAATATGACTTCTCCAAAATAAACGAAATATTCGAGGAAAAATATTAAAATCAAATAAATATTTTTATTTGGATTTTATTGCAATTTTACTTGAATTAGGAAAATTGCACCTTTCCAAAATTGCCTTTTTAGGCCAAAAAAAATGTTCATCTTGTTCTAAATGTTTTATTTAGACGGTGAAAATTTGTTTTGGTCTTTTTAGATTTTTATTTTATTTTCTAGAATTTGTTTTGTTCGGTGAAATCTATTTTAAAAAAAAAGTTTCACGCGCCCGACTGGGCCGGCGGCCCAGCCGAGCTAGGCCAAGCCCGCGCCACCGCCGCCTCCCTCGCGCACGCACCCGTGCCCGAGCCGGACTCTGGGACTCCCCGCCGCCGTGGCTTGCCCCCTCCCCCAAGCCGGCCCCGCCCCGCCCCTTTATATGCCGCCCGCCGCCTCCCACAACGCCGCCTCGCTCCGTCCCAGCAGCAATAGCAGCCGCCGCAGCTCGCAGCCACCGCCGCTCACCACCGTTCGCTGCCGCAACACCCCGCGCCGCCAGCCCCGCCGCTGCCGCGTCCCGCCTCGCTGAACTGCAGCAAGCCGCCGGAGCTGCCGCCGCCGTTTACCGGATCTCACCGCCGTTTTTTTCGTTTAGGTAAAAACCCCGGGTTTTTTTAAACCCTAGATCTAGTTTTTTTCTAGTTTTGGTTCGGTTTTCTCGGTTTAGTTAAATAGCGGACGTTCGTCCGTACGTTCATTTTAACGAACGGTGTTAACCCGTTAGCCACAGACAGCGAACGTTCATTCGTTAGTCTGTTCTTCAGTTTTTCTTTTTTCCAGGGTTTTTCCGTGATTATTTCCGATCGCGATTTCTGCCCTGATTTTGTTTTAGTTTATCTTTTCGCTTGTTTATAGGAATCAGGCGATTCAAGCGCCCAGATCTTCGTCTCAAAGCCCTCTTTCTGTTTAAACAACTTGAACAGGGTTTTGGTAATGTAAAATTTGACTTTAGTCCAGATTAGTAAACGGATCTTGTTTCTTTCGCAGTTTAGTTTCTTGCTTCGTTTCATTTGTTTCTTTTTGCAAACCGGAGTTCTTAAGTTGAAACTTTCTGGTTAGACCACTTATTTGAGTTTTACTCGTGCTTCTAGTTGACTGCTTATTGTATGCTTGTTTGTTTGCTATAGAGTACCCGGAGTGCGAAGCGTGCTACTACGAGTCTCTAGGTTTCACGGATCATCAACAAGGCAAGTAACACTTTGATCATACCTGTTTACTACCAAGTTTTATTGCATTAGATCAACCCTTGAACATTGCATGGTTAGGATCTGATTAATATGTGGGTTTTGGGAAGTAGTTGATGAGGTAGAACCTATTGTCCTTTTATTATCAAACCTTTGAGAGTTACTTCTACGTTGTGTTCATATTGCTATGCTATGCTTGTAGACGTGGTTTGGGTGAGTGTATCCATGACAGATGTGAGTATTGCTAATTAATGGTTAACTTAAGGTGGCTACTTTAATACACATCTGGGTGGATTACTTGAGGCACCCCGGAGTACCCAGTGGTTGTCAGGGCACCTGGAGAATCCAGTGTTGTCCAAGGATATCCCGGAGTACCCGTGTGATCATCCAACAGTCCGCCACCCAGGCTCAAAGGGATCATAAGATTATTCATGCTAGAAACTTCCATGTGCAGCCACAAGCTTTTATGGGCTCTAGCATAGTTGAGTATGTTGCATGACCTCTTTCAGTGGTGGGCTAGCAGATGTAGGGGAAAGTAGGTGTAACTGTCCACCCAGGGTAAAGAGTTATTGTTTCAGAAAGACCATGTCTCAAATCTCCGACCATGGATGTATTCGTCTTGTGGGAAAAAGTGCGCAAACCTCTACAGAGTGTACAAACTAATCATGGTTAGCCGTGTCCCCGGTTATGGACGTTTTGAGTATCTAGTTCTTGGATTATCATGTTGATCTCGTCACTCTAAGTATAATTTGTTTGGGTTTAATGATGATGCTTAATTGGGATTGAGTTGGAAGAACCTTCTCAATGTTTAACAACCACCATAGTTAAATAAAATTTATTCCTTTGTTGTAGGGAAAAATTGGCTTTATGCAAAATTGTGACCATAGAGCTTTCCACCTGCCATATATGCATGTAGTGATAGCATTTATTCTGTTCATTACTCTTTGTGTTACATTGCCTGCATATTCCATGTGCTGACCCGTTTCGGACTGCAACATTTCATGTTGCAGACTTTTCAGACGATGAGTAAGGTGCCATAGGTCGTTGTCTTTCACTCAGCTATGCTGCTGGAGTTGATGGACTCACTTTATCTTCCAAGCCTTCCGCTGTTATCGATTTTAGATGGCCTTAAGCCATATTATTGTAATAAGTTCTCTTTTGATACATTCGATGTAGTAAGTGTGTGATTGCTACCCTGTGATAAATCATTGATTACTGTGCGTGTCAGCATTACTGATCTAGGTATGACACCGATGCACAGAGATCAGACTGTTTGAGGTCTGGTCGCTACAAGATGGTATCAGAGCACACGCTGACTATAGGACACAACCACTAAGCTAAATCCCTAGATCACTACTCTCTTCCATTTCTGACTCATCTCCTTTTCTACTCTATAGGATGGCAGATGCAAGGAACAAGTTCACACAACCGGATGAAGACACTCCTTTTGGATGACACTTGAAGGAAGTTACTAGGTACCTAAACATTGGAATAGCAAGCTTCACCGGGACCTACATCACCACTTTACCAGAAGAGGAGCACTGGACAATTCAAGTTCAAGTTCCAGGAAGGACGTTCATGCCAGTCACTGAGCCCATAGAGTTTTCCTTTGACGAACCAACCTGGAGTCTAGGAAAGAGCATGGCAGCCCACATCACTATGGGATGCATTGGAGAAGTTTACCACAAGGATCTCAAGGATACTATCTATCAGATTTGTGGGTGCCGAGATGAGCAATGGGAGATGATCAGCACCAGGAGGGATAAATCCATTGCAGCTTTCATCCAGGAGTTAAACCAGCACATCCGTTGCCAGGAGAACCAGATCTGCACAGGCATGATAGATCTGAAGAAGGCAATGACCAGGATCACGGGGATGGAGGAAGAACTCAAGTCTACACGTGATGGATATGAGGAGGAAATGACGATACTTGTGGAGAAGAATGATGATTTGACAAGGAAGCTAGGAGTATTCATGGGAGACCCCGCGCCAGGAGGAGAAGACGATGATTCCACTTGTCAGGATAACTACATCATCATCGACGACACTGACTCAGACCCTGACAATAGCGATGATCACTATGTTGATGAAGCTGGAGCAGACATCATGGAGTCTTCCGCCGATCAAATTTTCTAGTTGACCACCATTAATAGTAGTAGTATTTCCCCATGTATATAGTATAGTCTGAGCACTTTTGTAATGATAGTTAGACCGATTGTGTGCCCTTGTTTGAATTGACTGAAGTGATATGTTTGTGTTTGTCTCATGTGCATATGGGTAGTGTTTTCCCTCTAGATCTCATTCTATTCTATTTCTCACCTTTTCTAAACCCATCAGATGCCTCCGAGATGTGACAATGGATTTGCTTTCCCGCCGGAGCTCACTCAGTTGATCCAGCAGCAGAACACCCTGATGCAGTTACTAGTCCATAATCAGAACCAAGGGAACAACAACAACAACCCACCACCACCACCACCTGTTGATCACTTAGCCCGTTTTCTAATGCTGAATCCACCGGTGTTCTCCAGTAGCACCGAGCCGATAGTTGCAGATGATTGGCTCCGCAATATTGGAAGGGAGTTGACCACTGCAGGATGCACATATGCGGAGAGAGTGCGTTTTGCCACACATTAGCTGGATGGACTCGCATCATCATGGTGGGAGAATTTCACAGCCACTTACCCCATCGACACTGTCACATGAGACCAGTTTCAATAGGCTTTTCGCACTGCCCCTGTTTCAGCAGGAGCTACGGCCATGAAGAAGCGCGAGTTTCGCAACTTGCACCAAGGAGGACGCACAGTGGGCCAGTATGTGGATGCTTTTAGTAAGTTAGCATGTTATGCCTCGGATGACGTTGCTACAGATGCAGCTAAGCATGACAAGTTTCTGGAAGGACTGAATGATGAGCTGAGCATGCAGTTGATGGTGGCAACCTTCAACAACTACCAGGAGTTGGTAGATGGAGCTCTCATGATTGAAGGGAAGCAGCAGCAGATAGACAACCGCAAGAGGAAGTATGGACAAGGGAAGTACAATTCAGGAGCTCAGCAGAGGCCATGTTTTACCCCAAACTCGGGAGGATACATTCACCATAACCATGGAGGCCATAATTCCAATGGACGGAGTTCTCATAACCATAGTGGCCCCAAGAATGGGAATGGGAATGGAGGATGCAACGGTCAGAACCGTTCCAACCCAGCAATGCCCGCCAAGAAGGATCTAAGTCACATTACTTGTTTCAAGTGCGGGAAGAATGGACATTACGCCACAGAGTGTTCTGAAGCTAAGAATGGAAATGGCAATGGAAGCTCTGGGAAGAAGCCCAACCCTTTCAACAGGGGACAAGTGAACCACGTTAACGTGGAGGAGGTTGAAGCGCAACCAGATGCAGTAATAGGTAAGTTTTTGGTTAAGTCATTTACTACAATCATTGTTTTGCTACTGGTGCATCGCATTCATACATATCAAGGGGATTTGTGGATAAGTATAAGTTGCCCACCAAAGTTCTTAGAACACAGATGTTAGTAAGTTTTCCAGGAGCAGAACATATGGCAAGCCAAGGATGTTTTCAGATGCCATTGACCATAGGTAGGCATGTTTTCCCCTCAGACCTGATAATTCTGGAGTCGCAAGGTTTGGATGTGATTTTGGGTATGGATTGGCTATCGATGTATGGAGGGAAGATCAATTGCACCAGTAAGTCGATTATGCTCACCACCCCAGAAGGAAGGAGGATTAAGTATGTAGCCCGGCATGTGCCGAAGAGAACTCAAGTGAATTCCTTATCAGGAGTTGTACAGGAGGAAGTACTAGTGGTGAAGGATCTCCCTAATGTATTTCCAGAAGAGTTGCCAGGCATGCCACCGAATAGAGACATTGAGTTTTTGATTGAGCTTTTGCCAGGCACAGGGCCAATATCTAAGAGACCATATAGGATGCCCGCAAAGGATTTGGAGGAAATTAAGAAGCAGATTAAGGAGTTACTGGATAAAGGCTATATTCGCCCAAGTTCATCACCTTGGGGATCACCAGTGCTTCTAGTGGAGAAGAAGGATGGATCGTTGAGGATGGTTGTCGATTATCGAGGATTGAATGAAGTAACGATCAAGAACAAGTACCCACTGCCGATGATCAATGATTTGTTTGACCAGTTGCAAGGAGCTAAAGTATTTTCCAAGATCGATCTGCGATCGGGATACCACCAGCTGAAGATTCGAGAACAGGATATACCTAAGACAGCTTTTACCACAAGGTACGGGCTATATGAGTATACCATTATGTCATTTGGTGTGACTAACGCACCTGCATATTTCATGAACATGATGAACAAGGTGTTTATGGAGTTTTTGGATAGGTTTGTCGTGGTGTTCATTCATGACATATTGGTCTACTCGAAAAATGAAGAGGAGCATAAGGAGCATTTGAGCTTGGTACTTGGGAAGCTCAGAGAACATCAGTTATATGCCAAGTTCGGCAAGTGCGAGTTTTGGTTGAAGGAAGTTGGATTCCTCAGAGATGTTATATCCGGAGAATGAATAGTAGTAGACCCCACCAAGGTTGTCATTGTGACAAATTGGGAAGCACCCGCGTCAGTTGGAGAGATCCAGAGTTTTCTTGGACTAGCAGGATACTATCAGAGGTTCATTGTGATTTTCTCTAAGATTGCAAATCCCATGACGGAGTGGTTGAAGAAGGACACCAAGTTCAAATGGACTGAGGAATGTGAGGCCAGTTTTCAGGTGTTGAAGAAATGTTTGGTTACAACCCCAGTGTTGATTCTTCCAGATCAATTCAAGGATTATCAAGTGTATTGTGACGCTTCTCGTCGAGGACTTGGAGCAGTGCTTATGTAGGAGGGAAGAGTTGTTTCATATGCCTCACGACAGCTTAAACCCCATGAGTTGAATTATGCTACACACGATTTGGAGTTAGCAGCCGTAGTGCATGCATTGAAGACATGGAGGCATTTTCTCATTGGAAACCGTTGTGAGGTGTACACGGATCACAGGAGTTTGAAGTATATCTTCACGCAGAAGGAGTTAAATCTCAGGTAGAGGAGATGGTTGGAGCTCATCAAGGATTATGATATGAGGTTGCACTATCATCCCGGAAAGGCTAACGTAGTAGCTGATGCGTTGAGCTGCAAGAGTCATGTCAATACACTCATGACCGGAGAATTACCCAAGGAGTTAGCAGAAGATCTTTGCGAGCTAAGTTTAGACATAGTTCCGAGAGGCTATGTAGCAACATTGGAAATTCAGTCTACTTTGATGGATAAGATCAGAGAAGCTCAGAAGACGGACAAGGAGATTGCCGAGATAAAGGAAAGGATGAGCAAAGGAAAAGCTAAAGGATTTCGTGAGGATGAGCACGATACTTTATGGTTTGAGGACCGCGTATATGTGCCTAATGACCCGGAGATCAGAAAGTTGATTCTGCAGGAGGCCCATGATTCGCCGTATTCGATTCACCCAGGAAATACCAAGATGTATATGGATTTGAAGGACATATTCTGGTGGACCGGAATGAAGAAGGATATTTGGAGTACGTAGTAGTTTGTGATGTATGTCAGAGAGTGAAGGCAGAGCATCAGAAGTCAGCAGGATTGTTATAGCCATTGCCGATACCCGAATGGAAGTGGGATAAGCTTGGCATGGATTTTATCACGGGATTGTCCAGGACTCGTTAGGCTATGACTCGATATGAGGTGTAGTCGATCGGTTGACTAAGGAAGCTAATTTCATCCCAGTGAAAACGACTTACACCAGTGCCAAGTTGGCAAAGATATACATGACCAGGATCGTATGTCTGCATGGAGTTCCGAGGATCATAGTATCAGATAGAGGAACCCAGTTTACCTCAAAGTTCTAGAATCAGTTGCATGAGACTTTGGGTACCAGGCTAGAATTCAGTACAACCTTTCTTCCACAAACAGATGGACAGACTGAGAGAGTCAATCAAATTCTGGAGGACATGTTGAGAGCTTGTGCGCTAGATTATGGATCTAGTTGGGACGACAATTTTCCATATGCAGAGTTCTCTTACAACAACAACTATCAAGCCAGTTTGAAGATGGACCCTTTGCCATATGCAGGACACCATTGTTGTGGGATGAAGTTGGAGACCGTCAGTTGTTTGGACCAGATTTGATTAAAGAGTCTGAGAAGGTTAAGCTGATTCACGATAGACTCAAGGTAGCCCAATCCAGGCAGAAGAGCTATGCGGATTCTAAATGCAAGGAGACAGTCTACGAAGTCGGAGATAGAGTATATCTTCGTGTGTCCCCACTTCGAGGAGTTAAACATTTTGGAGTTAAGGGAAAGTTAGCCCCGACATTTGTAGGACCATACCGAGTTTTGGAACGTATGGGAGAGGTAGCCTACAAGCTGGAGTTACCCGAAGGATTGTCAGGAGTTCATGATGTGTTCCACGTTTCGCAGTTGAAGAAGTGCCACGCAGAGATGACCGATATCCCTCTCAGAGATACAGTGCCGCTGGAAGCGATTCAGTTGGATAGCAATTTGAACTACGAGGAGAAACCAGTCAAGATTCTCGAGTTTGCCAGCCGAGTCACCCGCAACAAGGTTATCAAGTTTTCCAAACTTCAGTGGAGCCACCACACCGAGGATGAAGCCACCTGGGAATGAGTGGAAGACCTACGGAAGGATCACCCTCACCTATTTTCTAGCCAACCCGAATCTCGAGGGCGAGATTCATCTTAAGGGGGTTAGGTTTGTAACATCCCAAATTTCCAATTTGGAATGTTATACTTAGATCATTCATGCATATCATATTTTATTTCTTTTCGTTTCTCGATCCTCGAAATTTGAAGCAACTCAAGGACCCACGGAGAGTGTTAGGGATTTCATCATTTTCATATTTGAATTTTCTCAAATATCGAAACAAGGATCATTTTGGTTTAATTATTTTTCTCTTCAAAAATATTTCATATTAAAAATATATGAGAGGAGATAATATGACTTCTCCAAAATAAATGAAATATTCGAGGAAAAATATTAAAATCAAATAAATATTTTTATTTGGATTTTATTGCAATTTTATTTGAATTAGAAAAATTACATGTTTTCAAAATTGCATTTTTAGGCCAAAGAAATGTTCATCTTGTTCTAAGTATTTTATTTAGGTGGTGAAAATTCATTTTGGTATTTTTAGATTTTTATTTTATTTTCTAGGATTTGTTTTGTTCGACAAAATCTATTTAAAAAAAAGTTTCGCGCGCCCGACTGGGCCGGCGGCCCATCCGAGCCGGGCCAAGCCCACGCCGCCGCCGCCTCCCTCGCGCACGCACCCGTGCCCGAGCCGGACTCCGCCGGAGTACGGGACTCCCCCGCCGCCGCGGCTTGCCCCCTCCCCCAAGCCGCCCCAGCCCCGTCCCTTTATATGCCGCCCGCCGCAGGCGGAAACGCCGCCTCGCCCCGCCCGAGCAGCAACAGCAGCAGCCGCAGCTCGCAACCGCCGCCGCCAACCCCGCCGCCGCCGTGTCCCGCTGTTGCCCTGCAACGCCCCACCCTGCCGGAGACACCGCTTGAGCCGCCGGTCCCGATCCGATCTGCCGCCGGGTTTTTTGGGTTTTTAGGTAAAACCCCGGTTTTTTAAAAACCCTAGTTTCGTTTTTTTGTTTAGATCGGTTCGTTTTTTTCTTTTGGTATAGTTTAATAGCGGACGTTTGTCCGTACGTTTGTTTTAACGAATGGTGTTCATCCGTTAGCCGCAAACAGCGAATGTTCGTTCGTTAGCCTGCTCATTAGTTTTCTTTTTTCAGGGTTTTTCCGCGATTATTTTCGATCGTGATTTCTGCCCTGATTTTCATTTTAGTTTATCTTTTCGTTCGTTTATCGGAATTAGGCGATTCAAGCACCCAAATTTTCATCTCGAAGCCCTCTTTCTATTTAAACAACTTGAGCAAGGTTTTGGTAATGTAAAAATTGACTTTAGACCAGATTAGTAAACGGATCTTGTTTCTTTCGTAGTTTGAGTTTCGTTGCTTCGTTTGATTTGATTCTTTTTGCAAACCGGAGTTCTTAAGTTGAACTTTCTGGTTAGACCTATTATTTGAGTTTTACCCGTGCTTCTAGTTGAGTGCTTATTGTATGCTTGTTTGTTTGCGATAGAGTACCCGGAGTGCAAAGCGTGCTACTACGAGTCTCTAGGTTTCACGGATCATCAGTAAGGCAAGTAACACTTTGATCATACCTATTTACTACCCAGTTTTATTGCATTAGATCAACCCTCAAACATTGCATGGTTAGGATCTGATTAATATGTGGGTTTTGGGAAGTAGTTGATGAGGTAGAACCTATTGTCCTTTTATTATCAAACCTTTGGGAGTTACTTCTACGTTGTGTTCATATTGCTATGCTATGCTTGTAGACCTGGTTTGGGTGAGTGTATCCATGACAGACGTGAGTATTGCTAATTAATGGTTAACTTAAGGTGGCTACTTTATTACGCATCTGGGTAGATTACTTGAGGCACCCTGGAGTACCCAGTGGTTGTCAGGGCACCTGGAGAATCCAGTGTTGTCCAAGGATATCCCGGAGTACCCGTGTGATCATCCTACGGGCCGCCACCCAGGCTCGAAGGGATCATAGGATTATTCATGCTAGAAACTTCCGTGTGTAGCCACAAGATATTATGGGCTCTAGCATAGTTGAGTATGTTGCATGACCTCTTTCAGTGGTGGGCTATTAGATGTAGGGGAAAGTAGGTGTAACTGTCCACCCAGAGTAAATAGTTATTGTTTCAAAAACACTGTGTCTCGAATCTCCGACCATGGATGCATTCGAGTCTTGTGGGGAAAAGTGGGCAAACCTCTGCAGAGTGTACAAACTAATCATGGTTAGCCGTGTCCCTGGTTATGGACGTTTTGAGTATCTAGTTCTTGGATTATCATGTTGATCTTGTCACTCTAAGTATAATTTGTTTGGATTTAATGATGATGCTTAATTGGGATTGAGTTGGAGGAACCTTCTCAATGTTTAACAACCACCATAGTTAAATAAAATTTATTCTTTGTTGTAGGGAAAAATTGGCTTTATGCAAAACTGTAACCATAGAGCTTTCCACTAGCCATATATGCATGTAGTGATAGCATTTATTCTGCTCATTACTCTATGTGTTACATTGCAAGCATATTCCATGTGCTGACCCATTTCGAGCTGCAATGTTTCATGTTGCAGACTTTTCAGACGACGAGTAAGGTGCCATAGGTCGTTGTCTTTCACTCAGCTATGCCGCTGAAGTTGATGGACTCACTTTATCTTCCAAGCCTTCCGCTGTTATCGACTTTAGATGGCCTTAAGCCATATTATTGTAATAAGTTCTCTTTTGAGACATTCCATGTAATAATGTGTGATTGCTACTTTGTTATAAATCCTCGAGTACTATGCATGTCAGCATTACCGATCTAGGGATGACACTGATGCATAGATATCGGACTGTTTGAGGTCTGGTCGCTACATTATTTTCGGACCGTGTGTGATGCACCATCATCCAAATTTTCAATAGCCCTGGCATTTTACTCCCACATTTGACTCCCGCGTAGTAAAATTTTCAGTAGCAGCGTCATTTCCTCAAACACCCCCTCCACATACACACACCCCAAAACCTCCTCAAGCGCGCGCACACACACACACACACACACACACACACACACACCACCACAACCCCTCCCTCGCTCGAAACCCTAGCAAGGTCACCACCGCCGCCGCTGCGAGGCCCTCCATTGTCAACATCTGCCGGTTAGCTCGTGCAGCATACCCACCGATATCCATACCCAGGCTGCCCTGAGTTTCTTAGATGACGCCTGCCAAATGCCTCCTTTCCCATAGATCCCCATCTCCATCCCCATCCACCACTCTAGAGCGTCGCAGCCTAACCCCGGCTACAACATCGAGGTCGTCGACAGCGACGGCCTGACGCGGGCTACATCACAGGTTAAGTGACCCACCCCCAACCCCTTGGGCTCAACCATCGTCGATCTCATCCATGGCCCTTCCACTGATCTCCTCTGGCTCCTTGTCAAGAATTTGCCATCTTACATGGGCATCGAGCCCATTTTGTCATTTCTGAAGGACATGTTCTGTGACGCTAGCTTGGTATCCATAGCTTCCAAGTCATACCTCATCAATGGCGACCATGAGGAGGGCACCCTCTCCGGCTCTTCCAATGGGAAAGATCCCATCTGCTCTTACAAGGGGAAAGAGCCCGTCTGCAACATGAGGGAGGGCACCCTACAGCCATGCTCTTCTAAGGGGAAGGAGCCCATATGCGTCAACATGGAGCGCACCCAGGGTTCATGGTATTCCCATGGGAACGAGCCCATCTGTGACAAGTGAGGAAACCCATGATTTGTTTTGTTGTTCCTCTTCACAGGGGGGAACCCATGATTTGTTTTGTCGAGTCCCTTTTGTAGTGTAGTGAGAGTATGTCCAGTTTTAATTGCTATATTTGGTTGTTTGCAGTATGCCTTTTTTATTTCAGTTGTTCACAATGTGATGCTCTACATGTGCAACTATTTACTGTGCACTACATTTCATCAATACCAGCTTTAAACATACCGATAGGAATGCATATATTTGCTTGCTGTTAAGCTTGTTATAGCTAGAATATGCCTCTTTTAATGTTTTTTGGTTGTTCGGTTGTGCGTAGTTAGCATATGTCCAGTTTCAAATGCTATCTTTGGTTGTTCATAGTATGCCTTGTCTATTCCAGTTATTCACCACATGATGTTCTATATGTGCAAGTATGAACTGTGCAGTTCAATTTCATCAATACCAGCTTCAACAATACCACTATGAGTGACTATATTTTGTTGATGCGTGTTGTAGTTAACACGCCTTCCCATTTTTATTTAACAATAACCTGTGTACTTAGACCAGCACAATACCAATTTGAATGACTATGTTTGCTTTTTGTTAATTATTAGGCATGTTGCACTTAACACACCTTTCCACTTTTTTTTGCTTAATTAGCTTGCTTAAACCTGGACATTGAAGCTATCTTTTAGAGATTATTTTTTCTGCCACAGATATATTTGGTTGACGTTTAGCCTATTGTGATTAACATGCCTCTCAACGTATTTACACAGGATAATTTTGGGAACAACTGCTATTTTCCATCGAGGTTAGTTTCATCCCATGGCTTATATATACTCATTGTTCAGGATATCAGTAGCTGGTGCCATATTGGTCGGGGGCTGATAGGGGACTAATCGGTGAATCGAACTTTTAACTAAATATATCTATAACCCATTTATCGTTAGGTTAACTAGGGCCATATGTAATATATCTGAGGCTACATAGAAACATGCACTGTATTGAATGTCTAAATATGGAATCCTAGGCTACATAGAAACAATGAAGAGTGTTACTTTAATGTTCTGATGATGTCTAGATATACGTAGAAGAGCAGCGACAGCAGCAGCAGCAGCAGTAGCAACAACAACAACAACAACAACAACAACAACAACAACAACAACAACAACAACAACAACAACAACAACAACAACAACAACAACAACAACAACAACAAAGCAATAGTTAATCAACCGATAATTTGTAAAAATGCAATAAACTCCCTCCTGCCTATAATATAAGATGTTAATTCATCCACTATGTGATTATATTGGATGTTATAAGATATTACATAATGGGACGGAGGGAGTGTTGTACTACATCATTGTGCAATTGTTGTTTAGCTTCTAATATTAACTTGGTGCTTTTAAGTACATATGTCATTGGTAAAGATCCGCGCTTCGACCCTTTCTGCGTATGGGGCAATGAAATATTGATGAACCAGCATCAAGTGAGGAAGCTGATAAAGATTGTTAGTAAAATGGGTCAAAAGATGGCAATTAAACTATTTGTTTACACTTTATCCAAGACAACAGCGAACTGAAGGATGGTAAGTAAGAACTCTGCAACCTTCTTTTTACTGCCCATAATGAGTTGTGTTAGATGACAATGTCTGAATCTTTTTCCTTTGCAGTGGTTCACAGAGTAGTTTACTCAAGATTACCTCTCAAACTATAAGATTAGTGGGCGTGCGAAGGTTAAAGTATTTCTACCCAAACATAGTGATTATCTAGATGTTTTCCTGAAGATAGTGAAGGATGTGCGGTCGGCCATCACAAGGGGTTGGACTAGAGTCGTGCGTGCCTTCTGCATGGAGGAGGGCACAATATGGGCATTCCGCTTCACCTTGTTCAGCAACTAGAATGCATTTCGCCTCTTTCTTTACCGTCTTTAATAGTACAAGTATACAACCGTGGTTCATCATTCTTTATTTGGTGCTTATGTAATTATTGAACATATGTACCTATGAATCGAATAATGCATTGGTTGTTTGAACCTGATGGATATGAATAAAGCTATAACATACTTTCAAATTCAAATCCGGTACAATTTGAAATAGCAGCAATTAAATTATGGTAAAATTCTGCTCTGCAGGTCGTAACGGTGCACACTTTCAGTAAAGCACAAAGGTTTGTGATATACACCATAATCCGACACGGTTCACAGAGAGGAAACTTGTGCGAGCATGCACACAGTTGCCGTTTGCAAACCGTGTGTGATGTCACACGATATCACAAATGGTGAGGGCAATCTAAATGTCTTTGATAATTGACTTATCATACACGATTTGCAACCATGAACTATTTCTGATGTGGTACACATCGTAAACGTTGCATCACAGAAGAGTGTGTGCGATAGTTATCATGTACGACAATGTTATGACGGTCCGACGTTTCGTAATCCTATCCGACACTCGTATGATGATTAGCTCATCTTCTTAATTAGTTATCGCATACGGTTGGGAAAAAATGAATGTGTGTGATTGTATGCTTATCATACATGTTGTATAATCGTGAGCCGTTTGCGATGGGCCACGCATCATAAACGTAGCACCACAGAATACCGACTGCGATGGCAATGCGAGCACAAATGAGTAGCAAGGATGAAGCATTTGGGATATTGGAGATATTAGAGATAGTTTTATAGGGACAACTATGTGCATCAAGGCTCCCTATCCACGATGGTTTCTGGGTCATGTGGAAATGACCCCCGTATCGCACACACCCACTTGGCGCCGCTTCAACACACCGTCGCAGAAAGGGGTTAAAAACCGTTTGTATAGCACCTTGTTGTACCAGTCGGTAACCGACACATGGATTCCACCATAATGGGTCGCCATTAAGCTATCGAGTTTCGATTTGCACCCGATAATCCGTTAACACACCAGACCAATGGGGATTTTCCACATGAAAAATTCTCATTGACCACAGGAACCACATTTCAGCTCACCATTGGGATAGATAGGCCCCTATGATATGTCGACACATGGCATGGCCCAATAGTGGCCTATTTAGCTTACAAAGGACGGCCCATGTGACTTTGTTAAAAGCTAGCAGACCGGCCCATGAAAAGCCTGTTAACGGTCTGTTCGCAGCCCATTCTACGGCCCGGTAACTCATGGCATGTTATGGCCTTTCCAAATTTGGCCCAACAACGTCATGTGGGATGTCCAGTATTATACGAGTTTGTTTCACTTTCAGCCCATGTATGGTCCATGATGGCTTTCGGCCCATATGAGGCCTTTCGTATCTTTGGGCCCTTTATTGGCCCGTCGTTACTATGGCCCATAATAAACAGTAAATTTCTTTACACCCATTAACGGCCCATGATTCACATGGGCCGTTTCCAGCCCGTGTTAGCTTTCGGCCTACCGAGGGCCCATAAATTCTTGGGCTCCTTTCCGGCCCTCGATTACTTTTGGTCCATTATTGGCATGTCCTCGTAATGGGACAAATTTAGCCCATGGTTAGAATCGGCCCGTTTGTGGCCTGTTAACCCATTGTGCCATTTCCAACCCGTCATGTATTCGGGCCCATTAACGACCATTAATCCCGTGACAGAATTAAGCCTTTACTGTCTTTCGGCCTGTTAATAGCCCATTTCGTGCTGGCCCGATACAAATTACGTCCGTTTACGACCCATGTCATGGTCCGGTTTTGGCACACGAATTTTTGGACCCATGTGTGGCCAATGGATCCTAGGGGCCGTTGGGGGCCCATTTATCCGATGACCCGTAGGAGGCCCATTGATCCTACGGCCCGTAGGAGGCACATTGATCCTATGGCTCGTAGCAGGCTCAAGGTTACCATGGTCTGTATCTGCCCCAAGATTGTTGCGGCCACTAGCGAACCAAGGAAAAAGAAGACTAAGGAAATAAATAAGCCATAAACTAACGCTAGGCTATTAAGGTGATTGAACATATTACATCCACTAGCATCAAAGTTCGCCACAAGTGCAAATATAGGGAACACCCTACACTATAAAAAAATGGCTTGCTATTTTATTCAGCCAATCGTTGCCTGTTAGAACAAATTTTGTATCGCAACAAAACAAATTACAACTATATAACAAAAGGAAGGTTGGCATAAAAGTTAACAGTCCGGCAGATAAATGCACCATCAGAAGTTCAGAAGCTCAGTTCATTTGACCTTACTGTTATGTTTTCATGTTGTACTCTATTATGGAGTACCATAAGATTCGCTTTCATTTCTCCTAGGCTCCTGAACAACATAGCAAATGTCTGATAGTCTGGTTTCAAAACCATGCATATCTTGACGACTCGAACAATGGTTGTCCATGTTTCACAAAAGGGTCTCTGTTAGGGATTGGACTTGTGTCTAGAGCACAAATATAACATTGTTTTCAGCTTGCATATCTTGATCATGAGGCAGTTTGGATGAGATTGCCTTAACAACCAACCCAATATTATGCAGGAAGGTGCTTTTGGCACTGTTAGCGGATAGGTACTAACACACTACAGCAAGATGTGACATTGCGGTTATGGTTGCCTCATCACCTTCAAAAGGTGGCGGTTCCAACATTTTTTTCATAGCTTGCTAAAAATTTGAGTTTGTACATCAGTAGTACCAGAACATAAGTTATGAAGGAGGCAGCAAAACCAAACAGAATAGCTTTGGTACATATATAGAACTTATTTTGCTGAACCCGCGTAAAATATTAGTTGTATTTTAGTGCAAAGTACATAATAAAACTAGGTTCCAAACATATGACCATGTACTGTGGCTAACGTATAGTCTATTTCTTCACATTGTATTGACAACTAAGGATAAAGAGACAAAGTTTATAATACGGTAAGCATAGTATGACATCATTCATATCACAAAACAACTGAGAACATATAAACAGGGAATTGTAACATTGTGTGGGCAAGTCTAGCACGGAACTAGATTACAGATCAAGATCAAAGGAACATCACTCCTTTCTTTTAAACCTTGTAAGGTGCAATGATACACTAAGACAACTGTGTATAAAATTGAAAAGAGCAATACATTGGCTACACACCATGCAATTCAATGCACAAGTCAGCGTAACCAGTAGTTAAAAGCATGAGGATTAAGGACTTACAACAATGGCTTTGACTGGTGTAGTCACGCCCTTCATCTTGCTGGTGTGACAGTCCTTGAAGATTTCCACAACATTTCGTTCAGGTGCTTTTTGGTCCTTGCGGCTTTCCTTTGCATTTGCAAAAAGTCAATATAGATCTTATAATATGACACAGTGAAAAGAGTGAAACATCAGCTAGTTACAAGAGCCTCACAGTGTGCAATATAGCTACGAGATCCTGTTGTTTGTTGGAATTTCACTTTCATACGGTTGGCCTTGTTCTTTGAACAGTTCTCCTAGAAGAAGATAGATTTGTGTGGCACATGCGTGCAGGAGGTACTCGATGGCAGTGGCATCCGCGTGCTCCATATCGAGTTGAGCCTTCACCTTCTGGTGCTCCTTTAGGATCGCCAGGTTGAACCGCTAGTCCGCCTGCACCATGGGGGGCATGAAGTCGATGTCCATTGTCTCATACCCACCGGGGGACTTCTGCACCATGACCTCCGCTATGAACATTGGATCGACTTCCTCATCCTCGGAGCTTGGCTCCAGAGAACTCAGGGATTGGCCCGCTGCAAAGCAAGCTTGGGACGGAGCTCTGTGGCACTGACCGCCGCCGCGATTTCTACGCGTCGCTCTGGCGTCAGCATCTTGTAGTATGTGATCTTGCGGTGCACCATGGCTTTTCGGCGAACTAGGGGACGACTGATGCGGGCTAGGGGATCGAAAGGTGGGAGAATGGGCTGGAGAGGAGGTGTGGTTTTGGGGCAGTGGTGAACAACCAACAAGTAGCTGGCGTAGGCTGAGCAGCGAAGGTTTCGATGTGAATAGTGGTTCTGGTGATGACCGGTCAATCGGTTTTGACTGTGCGCAGTTTGCAAAGTCGGACGGGTAGAGCCTAAGAGTTGTGGGGTGGGGTGGGACCAAAGTTTCGGAGTTTCATGTGGCAAACATCCGGACCTCCCCACCTTTCCTGTCGACGACGAGGAGGTGACTTTGTAAATCTCAAGAAGATATGCTGGCTCAATCGCTCGAAGGTCCTCATAGGGGTAGGGTGTGCGTGTGTGCGTTCATAGGGGTGAGTGTATACGCGCATGTATGAGCGCTCGCGTTTCTACTTGTGTTCGAAAAAAGGAGTACTCGAAGTATGCAAGTTCATAAGGAATGAACGGTGTACATCACCGTTGTCGCGTTTGCATTGCACCCCAGCACGGTGGACCCTACGCGTCGCTCACCAAATGGAACGCGCTTCGCCTTCGCTTGTGGGACTGCGGTCGAGAGAAAACTGAGGGTAGTCAAACGTCCCTCCACCTGCCTCGCCCGCGTCGGCTGAATTTACTACTAGAAGAGAGACGTGGATGGCTGGATGGGGAGATTGTATCATGGATTCCAAGAAATTTGTTGAGAGTGTGAGGTCGGCCGAGTGTTACTAGTAGTACTATACTACTAGTACTACTAGTACTAGGAGCACTCCATACTCTACTGCAAATGCTGTCAGTACTCCACTAGTACCACTACTCCTACTACTATTGGACATGGAGCTTAAAAAAAGTTACAATTGGAGTGGCTATATGTGGCGAAATCCTAGTAGGAAGAGCATGCACGAGAACAAGCATTCACGTGTTTGAATACAAATTGGAAACCATTTCTGTTTGAATACAAATCTAGGAGTATGTACGAATCTAACAATATTGATTGCGCGTTGTTGAATGTTGATACTTTGACTCCACACAAAACTTATATGTAAACTAAAAAGGATCGAAGGGAGTATATTATATGCTATGAATTCTAATTTTTTAGCGATTCAAATACCATGTATCTTCTTATGCATAAAACATTTTTTCTTGGACGCACCATCTCTGTGTATCACACATGCACCCACTCATTCTCTTTTGGTGTCTCTCTCCCTGTCCCTCTCCCTCTCTCTCTCTCTCTCTCATGCGCATACACACATACCACCTCTCTTCCTCTTTGTGCATGTCAGGTTGCTCTTCCACACAAGCTAAGGTCACTCTACCATGCATTAATTGTAACCAAGCCTTTCATCTATCTTTTTAAAGCATACATTCATCTTTCTCTCTGCCCTCTCTAGATCGGTCAACCTCCAGACTCACCCTAGTCCTATTTCAATTGATCAATAGCTAGATGGTACATGACCGGCATGCACATGATCATTTCTATCATAGAAACAAACGAAACCTTTATCTCCTTGCATTACACACACTCGATCTCTCAACATATAGCGATCTCGTCAAGATGTGTCGGGGCATGAACCGTATGGGATGTCAAAACTAAGATGGGAAGCGACATGTAGCAGAGGCAACACGAAACTTTAAATGAACCATTTATCCGTATGCATGTCGGACAAACTAAAACATTGGAAATACAAGCATGGTCTAGGCCCACATGTGAATAACACTCGGCGGAACGTTCAAATGAGGCATGCGGGAGGATGGAATCGACTGGAAGGCGACATGATCAATGGAGAAGAGCGTTGGAGAAGAATGAGAAATTAGCAACACCACATGATTATACTTGCATGGCTCAAATAAACATTAAGTTGTCTCGTTTTCCTTTCCATCTTGGCCATGGAGTAAGATACGCAGGGACTAGTATAGTTACTACTGCCGGAACATGGTATAAGTTGGACCCTTAAATGCGGGCACGAACCGGGCACACCTCAATTATTCCTTAAAACAGTCGGACACCTAAATTAGCACACCATCCGGCTACTTAGTAAAGTGTTATGCTTCATGAGTTGAAACGGAAAAGGGATATAATGTTCCCAAAACCGCCACACTTGGGGCTAGGGTAACAACTTGGTACAGTAGCACATTTGAACCAGGGCACAAAAACCACCTGTTTTGCGCCTAATGCATAATGCGGCGCACGGAGGCTCGAATTTGGCCGGGAAAACAGGGAAACTGACATGTGGAGCCCACCTGCCGGGACGATGTGGCGCAGACTAGTCCAGTGGAGGAGCTGGCCCACGACCTCCTTGCCACCGGCAACCGTTTATGTGGGTCGTGGGGCCTAGCAACGTGGCGCAGCTCCCACACCACCTCTAGACATGGCTACAGCAGTGAGCGACATGCTCATCGTCCCTGGACACGTTCGGCTTCAGGGTGCCGAGGGTGGCGCTACCGCTGTGGCACGACCAGCAGATCAACACTCGGCTCATCAAGGATGCACGGGTGAAAGCACAAGTGCTCCCTGGGTGATTTTGGTAATTAATGTGAACATATCTATTGTTGGATTAATGCTTTTATCTAGTATATTTCAGACAAGTTCAACAATGGCGTGGAAAGGACAAGAGGATGTGGAACCCCTTCAAGGTGTGAAGGACATGCATTGGCTAAAGCTCAAGACTCTTCATCTTTATTTTAGTTATCCAAGATCACATTAAGTCCATAGGAAAGCCAATACTATTAAAAGGGGATGAGGTGTTGCTTAATGGCTTGCTTTCTCAAATGCTTAGTGATATTGCTCCTAAACCCTCAACCACTTTATCCATCCAAATATGTCAAAACCCTAAACTCCAACTCGGCCCCACCGATTCTTTCAATACGGTGCCACCATGTTCATATGACATAGCCGCAGCCAGAAACCCTAACCGTTCGGTCTCACTGATGCGGGTCTCGGTCTCACGGAGATGGCCTTGCTAACTCTCTGTGACTTGTTGATTTCATTTCGGTCTCATCGAGTTATGCAATCAGCCCCACCGAGTTGGCTTGACATTCTCTTTGTTTCCTTATTGCTTCACTTTGGTCTCACCGAGTTGATGCAATTGGTTCCCTAGCACATCGGTCTCACCGAGATGTTCCAGTCGGTCCCACCGAGATTCCTAACGTTCACATTTTTGAACTAATCAGTCCCACCGAGTTTAATCATTCGGTCTTACCGAGATGGGTCAAATGTGTGTAACGGTTGGATTTTGTGTGGAGGCTATATATACCCCTCCACCCCCTTCTACATAAGAGAGAGAGAGAGAGAGCCATCGGAACATGCCTACACTTCCTCCATGCATCTTCTGAGAGAGAACCACCTACCCATGTGTTTAGATCAAGATATTCCAATCCTACAACGAGAATGTTGATTTCTAGCCTTCCCCAAGTTGCTTTCGACTCACATCTTTCACCATATCCAAATCTGTGAGAGAGAGTTGAGTGTTGGGGAGACTATCATTTGAAGCACAAGAGCAAGTAGTTCATCATGAACACACCATTTGTTACCTTTTGAGAGTGGTGTCTCCTAGATTGGTTTGGTGTCGCTTGGGAGCCTCCGTGAAGTTGGGGAGTTGAACCAAGAAGTTTGTAAGGGCAAGGAGATCGCCTACTTCATGAAGATCTACCGAAGTGAGGCAAGTCCATCATGGGCGATGGCCATGGTGGGATAGACAAGGTTGCTTCTTCGTGGACCCTTCAAGGGTGGAAGGGTGAGAGTGCGTATAATCCATGGACTCAACATTAGTCAGAAAGAACTCACATACTTATTGCAAAAATCTATTAGTCATCAAAACCAAGCACTACGCGCATGCTCCTGGGGGAAGGGTTGGTAGGAATTAATCCACACAAAGGATGACAACCAATAAATACATCATGCTCCAACTTCGTTACATAACGGTTCACCATACGTGCATGCTACAGGAATCACAAACCTCAACACAAGCATTTCTCAAATTCACAATTACTCCACTAGCATGACTCTAATATCATCATCTTCATATCTCAAAACAATCATAAGGAATAAGAAATTCTCATAGTATTCAATGCACTTTATATGAAAGTTTTTATTATATCCCTTGGATGCCTATCATATTAGGACTAAATTTATAACCAAAGCAAATTACCATGCTGTTTAAAGGCTCTCAAAATAATATAATTGAAGTATGAGAGTTCATCAATTTCTATAAAATAAAACCACTGCCGTGCTCTAAAAAGATATAAGTGAAGCACTAGAGCAAAATTGCCTAGCTCAAAAGATAGAAGTGAAGCACATAGAATATTCTAATAAATCACGATTCATGCATGTCCCTCACAAAAGGTGTGTACAGCAAGGATGATTGTGGCAAACTAAAAATCAAAAGACTCATATCATACAAGACGCTCCAAGCAAAACACATATCATGTGGTGAATAAAAATATAGCCTCAAGTAAATTTACTGATAGACGAAGACGAAAGAGGGGATGCCTTCCGGGGCATCCCCAAGCTTAGGCTCTTGGTTGTACTTAAATATTACCTTGGGGTGCCTTGGGAATCCCCAAGATTAGGCTCTTGTCACTCCTTATTCCATAGTCCATCAAATCTTTACCCAGACTTGAAAACTTCACAACACAAAACTCAACAGAAAACTCATGAGATCCGTTAGTATAAGAAAATAAAATCACCAATTTTGGTACTGTTGTTAACTAAATCATTATTTATATTGGTGTAATATCTATTGTATTCCAACTTCTCCATGGTTCATACCACTGATACCACCCATGGATTCATCAAAATAAGCAAACAACACATAGAAAACAGAATCTATCAAAAACAGAACAGTCTGTAGGAATCTGTAAACTTCGTATAGTTATGTAACTCCAAAAATTCTGAAAAATTAGGACAACATAGGCAATTTGTATATCAATCTTATGCATAAAGAATCAGTATTTTATCGAGCTTTTGTGAATTACTAAAATTATTTTACTGGGCGCAAAAGTTTCTGGTTTTCAGCAAGATCAAATTAACTATCACCTTAAGCCATCCCAAAGGTCTTACTTGGCACAAACACTAACTAAAACACCAAAACACAATTACTACAGAGGTAATAATGTGTATTTTATTCAAGAACAGTAGCAAAAAAAATCACAAAAATAAGATTGGGTTGCCTCCCAACAAGTGCTATTGTTTAACGCCCCTAAAGAGGCATATTGCAATGGATCTAGGTATTGTCATCTTTGGTATGTTTTTCCATAGATGTGTTCTCATCGGGAGGTTTTGCAAACACAACTTGAAACACATTATCCATCGATTTTTTTGCATCATTAAGCTGTCCCTTTACGTATCCCCTTTGGTTTCCAGCTACAATCCAAGAAATCGTTGATTAACATCATTAAAAACATGTTGGATCATATCTAGAACGGGGACTTTCTTTTTGAAATTCTCATCAAAAATCTGATTATTTCCAAACAAATGTCTCAAAGCATAGTCACTATTGTAAAGAATCTCGTCTATCACCGGTTTTTCACGATTCATACCGTAATGATCAAAAATTTCTCTAGCTTCCCGTACTATATGATCAAACTCATTCCTAGGAACTTGGGTAGCTATCTTTTTAGCCTTAGGATATTTTATTATGGGTAGCTCATAAAACAATCTTTGCAAAGTAGGATGAGTATGGATGAATCTATGTTCAAATTTCAGAACTAAAGCTGAAATAGCTTCCACATAGGTTTTAGTCCTTTTAACTATGGGAACATCGTCGAGAGACAAATTGCCTACACAATTGAAAAATTCTTGTATATGTTCTTTTCCCATAAAATTTCCTTATCCCAAAACGAAAGTTTTAACATACAGATTTCTTGAACGCCCAATTTTAGGAGTCAGGCTATCATCAATTTCAGCCATGCCAAAGTCACTCATGGTGATGAGTTCAAGCAAACAAAAGATCGGACAAAAGAAGGACGAATAAGAAGGCAAATCTTTTTGTATTTTTCTAAAAATCATTTTAGAAGTGGGGAAGAGGAAAACGAGAGGCAAATGGAAAATAACGCAATGCGAGAGACGAGAATTTATGATAGGTACTTGGTAGGCTTGATGTAGACCTCCCCGACAACGGCGCCAGAAATTCTTCATGCTACTTCTTGAGCTTGCGTTGGTTTTTTCCTTGAAGAGGAAAGGGTGATGCAGAAAAGTAGAGCTACATATTTCCATGAATTAAAGAACCAAGGTATCAATCCGGTAGGAGGTACAAGCAAGTCCTCAATCTATGCACTTGCACAACAATCAAACACTTGGACCCAATGCGATAAAGGGCTTGTCAATGCCTTCACGGTCAATTGCAAAGGTGAGATCTGATAGAGATAGGTAAAATAAAAGCTAACTAAATATTTTTGGATTTTGTGGTTTATAGATCTGAAAATAAAAGATTGCAAAATAGTAGATCGAAAACAATATGATGGAAAATATACCCGGGGGCCATAGGTTTCACTAGAGGCTTCTCTCATAAAGGCAAATAATACGATGGGTGACAAATTATTGTCGAGCAATTGATAGAAAAGAGCAATGTTATGACGATATCCAAGGCAATGCTTATGCATATAGGCATCACGTCCATGTCAAGTAGACCAGAATGATTCTGCATCTACTACTATTACTCCACTCATCAATCGCTATCTAGCATGCATCTAGAGTATTAAGTTCATAAAGAACGAAGTAACGCCTTAAGTAAGATGACATGATGTAGAGGGATAAACTCAAGCAATATGATGAAAACCCCATATTTTTATCCTTGATGGCAACAATACAATACGTGCCTCGCTACCCCTATTATGTCACTGGGTGAGGACACTGCAAGATTGAACCCAAAACTAAGCACCTCTCCCAGTGCAAGAAATACCAATCTAGTTGGCCAAACCACATCGATAATTCAAAGAGAAGTACAAAGATATCAAATCATGCATATATGCAGAGGAGATTCAAATAATATCCATAGATAATCTAACCATCAGATCTCGACAAACACACCGCAAAATAATATTACATCGGATAGATCTCAAAGAACATCAAGGAGAACATGGTATTGAGAATCAAAGAGAGAGAAGAAGCCATCTAGCTACTAGCTATGGGCTCGTAGGTCTGAGGTAAACTACTCACGCTGCATTGGGAGAGCAATAGGGTTGATGTAGATGCCCTCCGTGATTGAATCCCCCACCGGCAGATTGCCGGAAAAGGCCCCAAGATGGGATCCCACGGGTACAGAAGGCTGTGGTGGGGGAGAAGTATTTTCGTGGCTTGTTCTAAGGGTTCTGAAATATATGTGAATATATAGGACGAAGAAGTAGGTCGGTGGATGCGGGGCCCCAAGCCAGGGGCGCCCCCCCACTAGGGCGCGTCCCTACGGCTTGCCGCGCCTCGTGGGTCTTCCGACTTCAACTCCAAGTCACGTGTCTTCTGGTCCAAGAAAAATCATCGCGAAAGTTTTATTCCATTTGGACTCCGTTTCATATTCCTTTTCTGCGAAACTCAAAAACAAGGAAAAAACAAAAACTGGCACTAGGCTCTAGGTTAATAGGTTAGTCCCAAAAATAATATAAAATAGCATACTAATGCATATAAAACATCCAAAATAGATAATATAATAGCATGGAACAATAAAAAATTATAGGTACGTTGGAGACGTATCAGTCAACACCAACTCTCTCCCCCTCTATGGAGCGCTGTAACCTCTCTTCTACCCGTTGTAATCTATACTTAAACATGGTGCTCAACACTATATATTATTTCCTAGTGATATGTGGCTATCCTATGATGTTTGGGAACATCCGTTTTGTCCTATGGGCTAACTGATGAGCATGGTTAGTGTGAGCTGTATGTTTTATTTTGGTGTTGTCCTATGGTGCCCTCCATGTTGCACAAACATGAGGGATCCCCGCTGTAGGGTGTTGCAATACGTTCATAATTCGCTTATGGTGAGTGGCGTGAGTGACAGAATACATAGACCCAAGTAAATGGGTTGTTGCGTATGGGAGTAAAGAGGACTTGATGCTTAATGCTATGGTTGGGTCTTACCTTAATGATCTTTAGTAGTTGCAGACGCTTGCTAGAGTTCCAATCATAAGTGCATATGATCCAAGTAGTGAAAGTATGTTAGCTCATGCCTCTCTCTCATATAAAATTGCAATAATGATTACTGGTCTAGTTAACAATTGCCTAGGGACAAATGACTTTCTTGTGTGAAAAAAGCTACCTACTTTTATTGTCTTGCAATTTATTCTTAATTTTATTGTCGCAAGTACTTCTAGTTTTGTTCTTGTTCTAGGTAAAGCAAACGTTAAGTGTGCTAGAGTTGTATCAGTGGTCGATAGAATTTGAGGGAATATTTGTTCTACCTTTAGCTCCTTGTTGGGTTTGACACTCTTATTTATCAAAAAAGGCTACAAACAATCCCCTATACTTGTGGGTTATGAACCATCCATGTCCATCATCATCGACCTCACGTCCACCGACACCGCCGAGGTCGTAGACTCCTCCGAGGATGAGTAGGGCATTGGAGGCGGCAGGGCATGGTGTGCCAATTGACAGGTACGTCACCTATGTTCTACTCTTCCTCGCCGGAAACCGCGCCTTCACTTCACGGGTCTAGAACCCCGCCGCCATTCATGGATACGACAGATGGAGGACGTCGTCGCTGATGCGGAAGTACAAAGGAAAGTGGACGTTGGTCGCCTCCGTAGGATAGGTTTAGGGTCGCACTACTAGGAAAAAGCTTATAGACAGAAACTTATCAGTAGCGCTTGTTAAAGTGAAGCGCTACTGCTACATAGCAGTAGCGCGTGTCAGGGCAGCGCGCTACTACCATAAAGATAGCAGTAGCACGTTCATCACAAAATGCGCTGCTACTGCGACAACTAGAACGGTTGCTGCCAGGCTTGGTATAGTAGCAACGTGCTTCTAAGGACCACGCTATTGCTAACAAAATAGTACCAGCGCGTTTTAGGGCGACAGTGTTGCAACTAACAAAATGAAAAGAAAGGAAAAAAGGAAACGAAAAAAGAATTGGAAAATTAAAGAAAAAGAAAAAATGAAAGCAATAGCAGCAGCCCGTTTCTACGAAAGTGTTGTAGCTACTTTAGCTATAGTGAGTTCCCCCAGCACGCGCTATAGCGAACTTATCTATAGTCGCAGCGTGTTTCTGCGGAAAATGCTACAGCTAAGTAGCTATAGCGCGTGTTTTGTAAAACCGCTACTACTATGTTTGACTTACCGCTTCGCGGGCGTCCCTCCTTCCCCCAATTACCCAATCTTCTCGCTAGATCCCCAACCTCTCCCTCGCCGCCCCTCCGCTCCCTCGTCGCACTGCCTCCGTCAGCGCCACCAAAGCCACATGCTATCGCCGCCTCCGGAGATGCGCGCCCGTGGAGCCACCCTCGTCTGCTCCTCGCCGCCCCTGCTCCATCGTCACCCTTGCCCCATCGCTGCCAGAGCCGCCATTGCCGTCACCGGAGCCCCTGCTCCCTCGCCGCCCCTGCTCCCTCATAGCCCCTGCCACCGTCGTCCACTCCTCGCCACCCTTGCTCCCTCATTGTCCATCCTCTATGTAAGCCCCACACCCCTCCCTCTAGGTTAATTAACTTAGGTGAATTTAGTTCATTAGGTTAACTAAGTGAACTAGGTAGGTTAATTTAGGTATACTAACTAGGTTAGGTAAATAAGTGAACTAGCTAGGTTAATTTGGTTTACTAACTAGGTTAATTAGATGTTTTTTAGATGTTTGGTTAACTAATTTGGTTAACTAACTATGTTAGGTAACTAAGTAGATGTTAATTAGGTTAGGGCAGTAGTGGTACTGTTAAGTAGATGTTTTTAGTTAGTGAAGCAGGTTAGGTAACTAAGTAGATGTTAATTAGGTTAGGTAACTAAGTACATGTTAATTTAGGTTAATTTGGTTAACTAACTAGGTTAGGTAACTAAGTATATGTTAATTAGGTTAGGGCAGTAGTGGTACAGTTAATTAGATATTTTGTAGTTAGTGAAGTAGGTTAGGTAACTAAGTAGATGTTAATTAGGTTAGGTAACTTAGTAGATGTTAATTTAGGTTAATTTGGTTAACTAACTAGGTTAGGTAACTAAGTACATGTAAATTAGGTTAGGGCAGTAGTGGTACTAGTAGATGTTAATTAGATGTTTTTAGTTAGGGAAGTAGGGTTTTACTATGTTAATTAGGTGAAGTTAAATGAATGACGTAAATGAATGAAATTAGTAGTTAACTGATTTTTTAGGACAAATTTGTATATGCTTAAGTACTTAGCTAGATATTATTTTTAGGACAAACCTGTATATGCTTAAGTAGTTCATAATTTGAAATTTGTGTAGATTTTCTTGAAGTGTGAACATTGAAGTGGTCATGATATATGAAAATTCCTCGATTGTGACCAAGTGGCCTTTTACTGTTTCCAGGGAATGAAGCCGAGTGGCCTATGTTTTGCCGGATTGTTGATTCATTTCCGTTCCGGCAAATTTTAGATGTTCGATTTGTCCACTTTTTAGCAAAGGTCATGCCAAAATTTTCCATGAATTTCGGGATGACTTATGCTACAAACTAGGACATATCGAGTGCCTACGCTTTGCCGCACCAGGAAGGAATCAACGTTCCTTTAAAACATAGGCCTTTTTATGTCATTATTCATTTTATTAGGTCTAGAATTAATTGACTAGATTTAATCATAGGAAACATGGCTAGCAACGATGAAGGACAGGGTTCTGGTGATTGCGATGACGTCTACCTGGCGGCAGACGAATATTTGAGCCTTGCCAATGATCAACGGTTGTTGTTGCTGGGCCCACCTGTCTCATCCGAGACCGACATCGAGACCGGCGCCGAGGCTGGCATTGAGACCAAGACCTGCACCGATACCGGCACCGAGACTGGCAAAGCCATAGAACCGAAACCGAAGAGGAGATGTCGACGCCCAAACCATCTCCTCACTACCAGACTAGTGGTCATGGAGGTGGATGGCCGCAATTTTGAGCCAAAACTGCCTGTGGAAGCGCGCTCCTGCTACGATAATCAAATAGGCTGCATGGTATGGATGTGCGCCACCATCAATGATGAGAAACTAAAGAAGAGGCCAAATATGAAGCACTCCCTCCTAACCCTACTGCACCAGATATTCTTGTTCCCGGGCCGGGATGAAATCAAATATAAATATCCACAGAAAGACCTGGCAATGAAGAAGATAAACAAACGCGCCATGACCAAGTTTAGCGATGCGTTGGCCGCCTGGAAAGTAAGGGTGAAATGCTTCGTCGACAAAAAGTAATCCTACTCCAAGATTGCAAAGGAAAACCTGACAATCATGGAAGAGCAATTTCAACTATTCAAGGCGGCTTGCGATGCCGAAGATGCCAAAAAAGGGCAAAGTACATGAAGGGGCTTCAAGAGAGGAACATAGGGTGCCACCACCTCGGAAGCCGTGGTTACGCGGGGAAGAGGTCCATATGGGCCAAGGAGGACACGGAACACGAAAGTCTGGGTATCTAAACCCCTTGGCAGACTTCACCGTCCCGCAGGAGTATGACGTCCTCAGGGCCCGGTACCGTTGGGACCCAGTCAAGAAGGTTTTCGAGACGGACCCGGTCACAAGGAGTTCATGAGACTGCTGGTAATTTTAGTTTCGGATCAATTCAACTACACATTTAGTCATATTTGTAAACAATCATTGTTCCTTTTGCAGAGAGAGCAGCACAAGATTGCGGCCGAAAGCGACTGGCCGTCAACCACGTGTTGAGGCGTTGGCGAGGCCCAAGTGGGACACCCCATTCAATCGGGTGTTGAACATATTGAAACATCTCTCGGTGGACACTCGGCCGTCATATGGACGCGTGCACGGTGTTGGAGACAACGCCACATGGAAGAAGTACTAAGGTGAGACCACGGAGGAGAGAAAGGAAAGATGGAGGTTAATTGAAGAAAACATCGACAAGAAGGTTGAGATTGCGGTTGAGAAGAATTCAGCTAAGACAGTCGCTACAGCGGTAGCTGCCATAAAACGGGAGCTGATAGTCTTGGTTCCGGCTATGGTCGGTTGGAGCAGACAAAATCCAGAAAAAGATGCAGCGGTCTTTCCCCTTGCCGATTTGTTCAGGAGCAGCTCAACTAGCGTTGCACCAGCACCAACACCTGCACCTACACCAGCACCTGCTCCCGCACCTGCTCATAGCAGCCTGTCCTCCGTCTCGGACGTGCTCGGCGGTGCTTCATCTTTGGTGGAGCTCGACGCCCTCACGGTATGTGTCACACCGGCCCACTTCAATAAATGTATAATCTCCCATTTCCATTGCCTTCCGGATGTCTCACATCCCAAACATGTCTTTGTAGGCCGATGCCCTGTGCACCATATTGTACGACATCAACGGCAAGAAGGTGGACGTGGGGAAAGGCGGCGATAATGAAGCCAAAGGAACAATTGTTCCACAGCCGGCCGATCGCCCCTGACATGTTCAAGGTGGCTAGTGTCAAACCGGGCCACAAGAATTTGGTTCCTACGATACTAGGGGAAGATGATGAAGAGACCCCGCGACGGATTGGTGATTGCAAGACGTGGGTCTTGTTGTGGCCAAAGAGTCTGCTTCATCTGTAGGCAGCTGGGAGCACACCCACGACCATGCAGCCTCCGCAAGGTATGAACATCAGCACCCCACCGACCCAATTAGCGTTGCCTATCGTGTTGGGTGATAGCGGACTAGGTAAGGAAGAGGCTCCATTAGTCGTTGATGTAGTCGCCATAGATGAGGATGAGGACGACGATGACACTCAACAGGATCTCAATATTGGCGCCATTGATGACGGAGGATCGATGGCTCAATAGTATGAGTACTTAGGGTTTGAGTGTCATGAGTCGGTGCCTAAATTGCTGCGTTCGGAGCCTAAACGTACTGTAGACCACCTTCCACCAAAGAAGCATCAGAAGAGAGCGAGGAAAGGCAGCAATAAAGCTGCTCCTATGATCCAGCCGCCTCCGCAGCCTCGGGCTCAAGACCGTATACCTGTCCATGGTGCGGCGAAATACCATATCCCTGGTGAAACAATCCTACCTGAGGCATTGGTACAGGCCATACACGATGATCTAACGAGACTACATGACAATGTGATGCGGAGGGAGAAAAGCCTAATCGCCTCAGAAAATCCAGAATACCCACTCTACATGGTTAACGCGCCGCGGAAAAGGTTGTACGTCAACTCATTGCCCGTGGAGAAGTTCTTCCTTCAATTCGATTACATCTTCGACATGTTTCACTTAAAGAAGCTGGATTTTACGTTTGTCCGCATTTATGCCTTGTACATGAACTACATCATCGGGATTGAGAAGCTACCTTATATCTGAGCCGCTGACCCGTACTTCATGCACGAGAGCTTCTTGGCAGTCTGCGCAAAGCACCGTGAATACGTGAGGGACTACATCGTCGATTTCATGGTCACCAATAAGGACAAGGAGACGATTCTCATGCCTTATCATCCCCTGTAAGTCATCCACGTGGATATCCTTCCTTCGATTTCAATCATTCATTTTGCGTGATGGAGGCTAATTAATTTGAGGTGTCACTACTAGGAAAAGGCCTACTAATGGCGCACCGGTTTGGCCTACTAATGGCGCACTACCGGTGTGCCATTAGTACCACGCCACTAGTATTTTTACTAATGGCGCACCACTGGTGCGCCATTAGTATCTGGTAAACTAATGACACACCAAGTAGTGCGCCATTAGTATGTAACACCATGCGCCATTAGTATGCCTCCCGGGGGGCCATACATAACCATGTGCTTTGTCGTACTAATGGCGCACTCTGTGGTGATGCGCCATTAGTATCCTTTGGCATACTAATGGCGCACCTGGAGGTGATGCGCCATTAGTATGAATATTTGGTTTTTTTTACTTTTCTGATTTTTGCACAGGTTACAAAATGTATTATTGGACAAAATATAGACAGCAGCACACAGCAACAGCAGATTCATCGAATACAATAGAAGATTAGTCTCCGAATACAATTCATCATATTAGTCTCCGAATTCAAAAGACCGAACAAAGATAAAACATTACAAGTCTCAAGACCGCGAGTATCGAGTTTGTCTTCACATTACAAGTCGATATCGATCATGTAAACTACCATCACATAGAAGAGAGCTGCGGTCATCACGATGAGCATCATCGTGATCAAACTGTTCTTCACCTGGTTCCTCCAACGCTCCCTCCTCTCTCCCGCTAGATAGCGGGCGTATCTAGATTCGGCCTCCGCCCTAGTGGTGTACCCTTTGTAACTGTTACCGCTGAAATGGTGAACCTGTCTCCGACACTCCTCCCAGTCGTCGTAGACTCCGGGAACCTTACCCTTGTACACGACATACGACGGCATCTCTATGCACAAGCCAAACAACAGACAATAGATAAGCAATATGTAAGTATGCAACAAAAGGATCGGAAGAGAAAAGCAAGACATTAATAGCACGATTCATGATCCTACTAATAAATAGCATCGATTACATCTAAGTTGAACGACTGTCCAAACCAAAGAGACATACGAATTCATTAAAGTTTAATTACAACATGAGCCAATCAATGTTTCAGAACTACACATCACTACTTTCGACTCGACTCATCGAACAGGAGCATGGATGAAGCCGTCGTCTGTCGTGATGGTCATGAAATCACGGTCGTTGTCACCCTGCATTTGTAGCGTTCCATCTATCTCACTGTTGGACGGTTGATATCTGAGGAAGAATTGCCCCGAGGTATGAAGGACATCTTGATGGATGATGTCTGCAAACTCCGACTGGATGCAAAAGAATTCTTGTCTGAGGTCCACGTCCTGGATTGCCGACAACCTCGCGGCCCAATCTTTGAGATTATCTGGTAGCAGAAGGTGTTGATGGTCCCTTACGATCGCCCGCATGTGATGGAGGGCATAGTAGGCATCCTTCTGACTGCCAGGCGGCTGCATGATGCAGCAGAACTTCGTATTGTGTGAGAAGGTGTGCTTGCCGTACTTATGAACTGCCCTGGTGAAGGTGCCTCCAGATTTGGTGTAGCCGGGGGGAACATCATCAAGAACTTTCTTGACATTTGTGTAGTCTATCTTGGAGTTACGGTTCGGGTCGAAATACGTGGCCATGGAATATTTCGGGCTTAAGAGGATGAGTGTGCAATGTGTGTCACTGCACAGAACACGGAATGTTAGAAAAAAAGAACAAACGAAATCTAAGAAATCATATGTTACGGGGCGGTTAAGGGATGACTTACTCGGGAAAGTAAGCCACAAGGAAGTTATCCTTATCTGGGTTTGCCAGAATGATGCCTTCGAGGTGTGAACTCGCAACTTGGCAGTCCCCAACGCTGTTCAAGTGCTTGGCAAGCATGTAGATGGGGTCGACTATCACGATGTCCGGGGTCTTGTCTCTAATGATCCGCATCTCCCACTACAGGAATCTGCTACTTTGCCATCTGCCACGGCGGACGGCAAAGGCATGGATGGCGGACCGCAAAGACCTTTGCTGTCAGCCGCGGACGGCAAAAGTGGACGGCAATGTACGGGACGGCAAAGAGCTACATTGCCGTCCGCTTCGGGTGGCTGACGGCAAAGGGTCCTTTGCCATCAGCTGCCGACGGCAAAGAATACTGACGGCAATAACTGCGCTGTTACTCCGTTAGGTGGTTAACGTCAAGCCTTTGCCGTCGGCCGCTGACGGCAAACATCGGAAGGCCTTTGCCGTCCGCCGCTGTAGGCATAGTTTTTTTTCTCTTTGCCGTCAGCCACTGTTGGCAAACTGACCAAATAGGTCAGCCTCCCAGGAAGCACAGTTGCCTGCCACGTGGCCTCTTTGCCGTCCGCTGCTGATGGCAAAGAGACCTTTGCCGTCGGTGGCTGACGGCAAAGAGCCTGCATATTGGCTCTTTTTTCTGTTTTTTTTTAAATCCAACAATTTTCATAGCAAATATATATGACATATATAGATATATTTCACAGAGCTATTTAACAGCACATAAGTTTCATCGTACATACATATATAGTTCCATCCACTCATACATAGCAAGTTCCATCAAGATAGCAAAGTTGCACATACATATTACAATGCAAAGTTTCATCAAGATAGCAAGTTCCATCGTAGCAAGCTAGAAGAATACTAGAAGAGAATGAAATTAAAAACAAGCACTCCATCATAGCAAGCTAGCTTCCGAGAAGTGAATGAAATCTGCAAAATGGCAAATAAGAAAGTTAGGAAAAGGTGACTAGAAGAAGAAGACTAGAAGAAGAAGCACGCCATCGTTTGTGAGGTAACTTAGGTGAAATGGATCGTTTATGAGCTAACTTAGGTAAAATGCATCATTTTAGAGCTAATGTAGGTAAAATGGATCATTTATGAGCTAACTAAGCTAATTATGCCGTTTTTTACATAAGTAAGGTAAGTACATGTCATTATTGAGCAAACCTAGTTAACTAAGCATATTATAACTAACTTAGGTCATTTTGGAGGAAACAAAGCTAAGTATAGATCGTTTTAGAGCTAACTTAGGTAAAATGGCTGGTTTTGGAGGTCCGTAAGCTTATTAAGTCATTTTGCAGGAAAAGAAGCTATGTGTAGGTCATTAAGGTAAGCATATTGGATGAAATAAAGCCAAGTCTAGGTCTTTATGCATTTGTTAAGCAAAAAACTAGAGAAACTTACCTTGATCATGGAGGTGTGGGAGCGGGCTGGCTCAGGCCAGTAGCTGGAGAAGGATCGTGTGATGCTTGTGTGGAGTAACACTGCACCAAAGATCATTTCCAATGTTTCGTTAGCATGATGACACTCAAATGTTAAGACTAGCAAGTAACGTCCATTCAAATTAAACTCACGGTGGTCTCAGGAGCAATCTCTGGATCAATGGCTATGGAGCCACGGGACCTCCCGCCGCTAGATATCATCACCTACTCTGGATTGTAGGGGATCTGGCTTGGGTTAAACTCCTCCCCTTTCCTCGCCTTCCCCTTGACTTGCTTGTAAGAGGCAGTGTGGGCCATGGCATACAGGTCGTACCCCTCTGGCACCTTATCCGTCTTATTGTAGCATGCCTGAAAGAGAGAAACAAAGTAAATTAGTAATTAAAGGGCTCAAGCTAGCATGATGAATGAATTGCATTAATAATGAAGCAAACCACATTACCCAATTCCGCCCGAACTGATATAAGCTGGAGCTACCTTGATGGTGTGGCACACCTTCAATTTGGGCACGTTTGTCCTTGGCCTCAGTCGGCTCCCCTTCCATCTTTCAACACCTGCCATGACAAAGAGTAAACGAAATTAGTACAACATAAAAAAAATACCGACATGAATAATAATATGTATATCAATTAAGTGTATCATCATCAAGTACAACATAAAAAAATTGAATACCTGACACTACTAATAATCTCGATCAGTATCATCAATAAATGCATAATCATCATCATCACTATAATCAATGACGGGCTCATAGGGTTCAGTGGCATCAACATGTGGAAGGCCACCTTTACATAATCGGTCAAGCATTGAGAGGTCGTCCGCAGCAGTAACCTCTTCTTGTTCCGGCTCTTCTTGTTCCTCCTCTGGGGTGATGTGGGATTCACTGTCGCTGTCTACTTCAATGTTTTGGTGTGAAGTATACCGGTTCTTGAAACGCTTTTTGGAAAGACGTGTCTCTTGGAAGAATTCTCCTGCATATGTGTCTGGGTTAATGTGAGGTTCATAATCCTCTTCCTTTGGGGGAGATAGTCTAGCACGTGGCGGCACTTCATAAACGACATCCCAACCTTTCAGATTTGGATTAGTTTGGCAGGCCCAGGGTAGATAGAATACTTGGGTCGCCTGTTGAGCCATAATATAGACATCAGGAACATCTAAATGGGTGCTTTGGTTGATTTCAACTAGCCCTATATGTTCATGAGTCCTTCTAGTCTCCTTCGGCTGAAACCAATAACATTTGAAGACTACCACATTCAGTGGGTCTTCACCATAGAATAGAAGTTCATAAATTGCTTCAACTCTCCCATAATACTCGGTACCTCCTTCGCTGATAGCAGATACACAACAATTTGTAGACTTTCGGTCGGCCATAGATAGCTCTTTGCCATAGGTACGAAAACGATACCCATTGATGTCGTATTTGTCAAATGAACGGACCTTATAGTCAAAACCATTAGCGACTTGTCTCAATTCGGCGTCCATAGACTCTGAATTAGCCTACAAGTTTAATATGAAAGGATTGTTGCATTACGCACAAATTAGCGAATGAAATGAAATTGTCAAATAGAATTTACCGTTTGTTTGAACCAAGAGATGAAACCGGGATAGCCGCCTCCTTGCTTTGCGAGAAGCTCATACTCTTCGACAGAATCCTTTTGGATCACCGCTCCATACGAGAATAGGGCGACGTATCGACTGTATGAAATATCCAGGAATAAGAGCAGTTCAAAGGAAATAGAAGTTGCGAAACAATGTACCGAGAACTTACTTGATGTACGGCCGCACTTCTATCAGGTTGTTGAAGATATACAACGAAATGGTCCGCCATTCTTCGTTATCCGAAGATACTAGATTTGAAACACTGGCTGGTGCGAGATTGCCTTTGAATAGGCTGAGGTTGGATCCACCCTTTTTAGGCTCGTCAGCATTGTACCAAGGCTTCGGATTATGCAAATGACGATTTTTGGTTTCGTAGTGTGCTGTCATGAAGTTTGCCGCCTCCTCAGTGATGAATGCCTCTGCCATAGACGCTTCAATTCCACGTTTATTTTTACATTTTTCTCGAAGGGTCTTCTGCATCCTCTTAGTTGGGTAGCACCAACGATTTTGCACGGGCCCCCCAATCTTCCCTCGGTCGGAGATGCAAAATCAAATGCTGCATTGCATTAAAGAAGCCCGGTGGAAAGATCTTCTCTAACTTGCAGATCAACTCTAGCGCCAACTCTTCAATTTCTTCTAGCACGCCAGGCAATAGTTCTTTCGCACAAAGAACACGGAAGAAATAGCTGAGTTCTGCCAGTATTAGCCATTCATCCTCAGGGATGAAGCCATGCAACATCACTGGCATTACCCGCTCAATCCATATGTGCCAATCATGACTCTTGAGACCAAATATCTTCAATTTATCAAGACTCGCTCCCCTCTTTAGATTCGCTGCATACCCATCGGGGAACATCAACTGCATTTTCACCCACAAGATAATTTCCCTCATAGCTGGCCTTCCAAGATTGAACCATGCCTTTGGCTTCGTCCAGTTCTGCTTTCCTTTCGGTTCTTTCATGTTTTGTAACGGCCTATCACATAGCGCCTCCAGATGGACTCTAGCCTTAGTATTATCCTTTCACTTCCCATCTATGCCGAACAATGTACCAAAAAGTGCCTCGGCGATATTCTTCTCAGTGTGCATCACGTCGATGTTGTGTGGGCAAAGGAGGTCTTTGAAGTAAGGCAGATCCCATAAGCATGTTTTGTGAGTCCAGGCGTGCTCAGAATTATACCCCTTGAAGTACCCTGGACGCTCTGGATCTGGCTCGAGAGCGTTTAACTGATCCAGGGTCTGTTGGCCTGTCAACGCAGGTGGTGCAGAGTTTTTTACAACTCTACCTCTGATGAAGTTCTTCTTGTCTTTCCTGAACTTATGGCGAGGATCTAGGAACTCTCTATGCATGTCGAAGCAAGAAAACTTGCGACCAGCCTGAAGCCAACGAAACTCAAGAGCTCCCTTGCATGTGGGGCATGGGAACCTTCCATGCACACACCAGCCAATGAATAGCGCATACGCCGACAAGTCATGCGTCGAGTACATGTACCGGACATGCATTATGAAGTTTCGTTTGCTATAGGCGTCGTATGTCTTGAACCCATTATCCCAGGCTTCTTGCAATTCGTCCTTAAGCGGCTGCATGTACACGTTCATATTTTTCCCCGGATAGTTGGGCCCTGGAATTATCAACGTCAGGAAAATGTTCTTTCTTTGCATAATCTGTCCGGGGGGAGATTGAGTGGAAAGACAAATACGGGCCAACAACTGTATTGGGCTGCCGTCATACCAAACACACTGAACCCATCGGTGCTGATGCCGACTCGAGGATGCCTCGGATCTGCCGCTTTGTCAACATGTAATTCATCAAACTTTTTCCATGCAACGCCATCCGATGTGTGTACCATCATCAGATTACCATCTGCATCTAGTTCGGTTCTTTTGCCTGTTTTGTGCCATGTCATCTGTCTGGCCGTCTCTTCGACCATGAAAAGACGTTGAAGTCTTGGTACGATTGGCATATACAGAAGAACACTAACAGGGATTTTGGTTTGTGTCTTCTCACCCATACCGTTATCTACCACAATATACCTGGAACACTTGCAAATGGGACAATAGTTCAAGTCCGCATAGTCAAGCCTAAATAAGGCACATCCTTTCTCACAGGCATGTATCTTCTCATAGGGCATCTTCAGTGCACGGAGGATTTTGTCCGACTGGTACAGGTTTGCAGGCATTACATGGCCTCTGGGTAGAAAGCGTCCAAATACTGTCATAATTGCGTCATAGCATTCTCTGCCCAAGTTGAACTGAGCCTTCAAAGCCATTACTTGTGAGATGGCAGCCAACTGACAAAGCTCAGTGTGCTCGTGGAGCGGACATTTTGAAGACTCCAACATTTCATTGAAGGCCTTTGCAGATTCCTCCATCTCCTCGTCCGAATCCTGAGCATCATCATAATCTTGCACCATGTTTTCCATCCCGGTACCATGCTCGTCGGTGCGACGATGATCCACCTCATCTCGGTCACGTTGGGCAGACTCACCATGAAATGTCCACACCATATAATCGGGCGTAAAACCATTCTTCTGCAGGTGTTTACCCATTTCAGCCTCTGTCCTCTTTTCCCAATTGCCACATCGGAAACAGGGGCACCAAGTTTTCCTCTGGCCATTTGCAAATGCGGCTTGCACAAACCCCTTGGTTTTTGTGAACCATTCAGCGCTCCATTTGTTCTGACCAGTGTGACCGGTATACATCCATGCACGATCACTCATCTTGACTTTCAGAGCTACTGGACACACAACAATTATATATATAATTCACCATGTATATATTCATCAGTTGATCTACTTTGTCAATTTTATTACGTCCATGCAACCTACACTCTAATAGGTAATGATGGGTCCTAATCCCACCCGAGTATGTGTAGATTGGATTCATTTTCCCATGCTATGCTCCAGATCTGACGCAAAATTTCGGCAGCACCTCCCCGCTGTTCTCCTGATACACGTCTCTGCAATAAACAGAGAGGATGTGTACCCGGAGAACAACAGGGGAGGCACTGACGAAATTTATGCGTCGGATCCGGAGCAAAGCATATGGGAAAACGAACCCAATCTACACATACTCGGGCTGTCCATGGATAGCGTTGGACAATTCAAAAGAATCAATGTTATAAATATGCAAATGCATGCATATTTATAACTATGACGCTTTCAAACGGGAGACACATATTGGTTACGCATACTAATGATTCAAGACACATATGTAGCTAGCTACCAAATTTCATGTCATTTGTGCAAATAATTAATGGGGGAGAAGGCCATGTCATTTGTGCTCACCCACGAACGAAGGGGCAGAGCTCGTCAGACACACAGCGAGGTCGTCGAACACCAAACCTCGCAGTGATGAAACAACTGCACATTTAAATCTACACGATCAACACAATTATATATGATGTTTTTCATAACAAAATCAAAAAAATATATGACCTAACTAAGAATTCACAAATATATAACCCCGTCGTCCTCTAGAAGGCCAAAGAGCACCTTTTCGGGAGGTTTAGGGGGTCGGGGTGTCATGTCGGTGTCGGGGTGCTGTTTCGGGGATAGGGTGTCGTGTCGGGGTCGGGGTGTCGGGGTGTGGTGTCATGGTCTATGTGTCGGGGTGTGGTGTCGGGGTCGGGGTGTCAGGGTCAGGGTGTCGGGGTCAGGTGTCGGGGTGTGGTGTCGGGGTCGGGGTGTCGGGGGTAGTGGTCGGGGTGTTTCCTTCTCTCCTTCTTCTTCTTTCCTTCTCTTCTTCTTCTTTTTTCTTCTTCTTTCCTTTCTTCTTCTTCTTCTATCCTTCTTCTTCTTTCCTTTCTTCTTCTTCTTCATCTTTCCTTTATTCTTCTTCTTCTTTTTTCATCTTTTTTCTACTTCTTTTACTTCTTTTCTTTTCTTCTATTCTTCTTCTTCTACTTTTTTTCTTCTTCTTTTTCATCTTTTTTCTACTTCTTTTCTTTTCTTCTTTTTCATCTTTTTTCCACTTCTTCTTCTTTTCTTCTACATATTCTTTTTTCTAACACTAACACTAAATTTTCTTCTTTTCTAACACTAAATCTAACACTAACACTAACACTAACACTAACAATTAAACAGGAATTAAACAGCAAAAAAAAGAAAAACAGAAAAAAAACTCACCCGAGCAGGGGGCGACGCTGGCGCCGGGGTGGTGGGTGGGTAGGGGGGGGGGGCGGCAGGGCTCCGGGCAGTGGGATGGTCGGGCGGCGGGGGCAGGGGCGGCGCCGGGAGGGAGGGGCGGGGGCGGGGGCGGGGGCGGGGGCGGGGGCGGGAGGGGCGGGGGCAGCGCCGGGCGGCGGGGCGGTGAGGGCGGTGGTGGGTGGGGGAGGGGGTGGGGGCGGCGGCGGCGGGGGGCGGTGGCGGGGGTGGCGAGGGCGGGGGTGGCAGCGGCGGGGGCGGGGGCGGAGGAGGTCGAGGGAAAGATAAGAGTAACGGGCGGGGGAGGGGGCTCGACCGTTAGTTAGGTTAGTTAGGGTAGCCTTTGCCGTCCGCCCTCCTTTGCCGTCCGCTTTTGTTCATATTTGCCGTCTGCGGCGGATGGCAAAGCGGGGGGACATTAAGTATTTTTTAAGCAGCTCCTCAGTGGGGCCCCCCTCCATCTTTGCCGTCTTCTAGCGGACGGCAAAGATTCTTTGCTTTCAGCGAGCGGACGGCAAAGAACTGGCTGATGGCAAAGGCTTTCTTTGCCATCAGCCAGTTCTTTGCCGTCTGCTTTCTGGTAGCTGATGGCAAAGAGCTTCTTTGCCGTCTGCTAGCTGACGGCAAAGAGCTGGCAGATGGCAAAGTAGCTGATTCCAGTAGTGTCCATACTCAGCGAAAACAGCCAAACGAAGGTGTAGTGCAGCAGATGAAGGTTAGACATAGCAAAGATGTCATCAAACCGCAGGACGATCGTACCCCCGATGTCGCCATCCAAAAAGCCCTTGCCCCCTCTGGCACCTTGGCCACGAAAACCGGGTATGCCACATCATTCTCTCTGAGACGCCGCTTCTCCAAAGAAAGAACACTGTCGTGCAGACTCCACATAGCACCGGTTGCAGCATTGAGCATATTTGGCGGTAGCATCGCCCTCCCCGCCACATGCACCCTCCTCCAAATATCCATAGGTGAAGGTGACCCGTCCTGAGCACGGATCGAACTCGGTGCCGGCTGGCTTGCACCGGCGCCCTTGTTAGTCTTTCATTTCCATCCCTTCTTCTTGATCTCCTGTAATGGGACCGAGTTCTGCTCACAGACCGCCTTCTTGAGCGTTTTGGGGCTTATAATATTTCGCACCTCAGCTATCTGAGGCTCGGTGAAGGTAGGAGCTGGAGGCGTCTCCTGAGAACTGAACACCAGACGACGCCTGTTGCAATTGGATTTCTCCGCCGTACCAGCTAGATCGCGGTCGTCTTTGTTGGGTTCTTGAGAAAGAGGCCCGCAGAACTCGTCAGCGTACCCATGTTCGGCAAAGTACTTATCGACTTTGGTAAATGTACCATCGTTGTTGTCGTTGTCGTCCGGATCCTGTGCCATAGGGATGTCCGGGTCCTGTGCCATAGGGATGTCCGGCAGGTTCGATAGCATTGCCGCATTCTTGCCATGGCTTGGCGCCGGCACGATTGGCGGTCTTGTCTGTGGGGTGTTGTCCCTCGCCCCCAAACGAACCTGGCTCTTCAGCCAAAGCAGGGGCCAGTTTACGTAGGCGCTGAGGGTCATCTCATCTTCTTCGTCGGCCCCAGCGGGTCGAATCGGAGGTAACAGCTCGTCGCAGCCTGGAAGCACCCGAACCACTTCAACCCTATACACTGTGGGTGGCATCGGATTCCTGTGGAACATGGGGTTGCCCGGTTGAACGATTCTGCCCTTGGCGACATCGACCAAATCGCCGCCCACGAAGTGCAGAAGAGTGCAAGGAACGTCGGCGGCGCCCTGCGAAAACATGTAGGGCGTCAGGGATGCCCAGTCAAAGGCAAGGAGATGAAGTCATCGGCCGAGAGGCTTATTTACCGTGATGCCATCGAGCTCGGCTAATGTCGAGGCACAGCCAACGGTGGGCGTGCAACTGACGGAGGGGGCGCTTGCTGGCGAGGTGCCGGCTGGCGTACACCCGGGTGCATTAAGCTCGAATGCCCATGCCGGCGCCGAAGACACGAATACCGCCTCCGCCGGAGACACCAATGGCGCCTCCTGCGCGCTGTGCGAGTTGCTGGCCGTGAAGCTGGGAACCGGGGGAGGCCCCTGTTGGCCGCCCGCAATCCACGTCGTCAGCCCATGAATCAACATAGGCACCATGGCGTTGAGCTTCGTTCCCAGTTGTTGTTCCACTTGCTCTTGGACAAGCTCCGGAATCCGCACCACTTGTGCCTTGAGTGCTTCAACCTCGCGCGTCTCGCTTTTCGAGATGGTCTTTTTCTCCTTCTGCCCACCAGCGGTATAGTATGACGACCATTTTGTGGACAAGCCTTTGCCGGCCACACGACCAGCTGACGTCGGCTTACTGAGCTTATCCTTGTTTTTCATTACGTTCAACGCCCTATTTAAAGGGGTGTCGAAAGGGGAGCTCTAAGACGACCCCGCGCTACTGCTTTGAGTGTCCTGCAGAAGAAGGAACGTGAACCATTTAGAAATATTGGGGATTAATTAGAGTGCAACTATATGGAGCTAATTACGCGGGGGTGTATTCCTTACCAGAACAAGCTCAAGCGCCCTGGTCTTCGGATCCGTGGTACGCTCCTTTGTTATCGGGTCCTCCTTATACCAGGCCCTGACAAAGTTTCGTGTCTGCTTGTCACCGCTGTATTTCTCGAAGCAGGGCGGTAGGCCTTGCTCGGCACGCTCCGCGTCCTCCTTGTCCCATATAGGCTCCGCCACTCTGTAACTGCCAGGACCGAGTTTGTGTTCCCCTAAGTTCAACTCCCGCATTTCTTTCCCCCACTGACTTGATTCGGAGGTTGCGCTGCTCTCGCACTTGATCTTGAACTCCTTGTAGTCATCTTCGCTGATCGAACGATTTTTCGCCTTGATCTTCTCATAACTATCACCTTTATCAATCATTCTCTTCACCGCGCTTCTCCATGTAGACAGGGTCGTGCTCATCCTCGTGAGGGCGGCACTGTTCACTTTATTCCCTGAGAGGCGTGTGTTTTCAAATTCGGCGGGGAACTTGTATCATTCGTGCAGCTTCGTGAAGAGGAGGTTGCGCAAATTCCCTCGGTCCTTATGCCTAAGGTTCTCGGTGTTGATTGAGACAGTGCTCCGGAGAATGCACCTGAGCTGAAGCGAGTACCCCTTGACTATATGTTTGGGCTCCGTTGGATGCCCGTCGGAGTCCACTTGAGTAAATTCCTCCTTGAGGGTGCAGAGCGCATTCGGGCGTCGGTCCTTCCTTTGCTTCTTCGGTTGGCTGCCATCTGTGTGGGCTGCCGTCATCAGTGGTGGCATCCTCGGCGGCACCATCAGTGGTGTCATCCCCGACGCCACTAGGGGTTGTGTAGTCAGGATCGGTGTCTTCCGCGGTGTCCTCATAGCGGTGAGGTTGTTCCTCCATCTCCTGGGACAGCTCCCAGAATTGCTTGCCATCCGAACCGCCGGTCTCATCGTTGTTGGCCATGTTTCGCTCTAAATAGGAAAATAGTTTGGTAAAAAAGTTGGTTATTGTCAAGGAACAAGATCATGGTCTCATCATTCAGGATTTGTCGACACTGAGGCATCCTAAAAGCTAAGCTTTTATCATTTAGGGTTTGTCGACGCCGAGGCACCCTAAAAGCCTAAGCGTACATCATTTAGGTTCTCATCGACACCGAGGCATCCGGGGCAGCCAAGTTAAGTTTTCATCATTTAGGGTTTATCGATGCCGAGGCACCCTAGGTTGGGCCTAATCACTTGGCACTAATCACTTGGCTCTATTGCCACCTATGTTGGGTTTATCATCTAGGGTTTATCGATGCTAAGGAGAATTCTAAGTTGGGCCTAATCACTTGGCTCTATTGCCACCTATGGTTTAATGCAGCAAGAATGGCGAGGCAGTTGATCCTACTGAACTAAGTATTAAGATACCCCGGCCCATGCATTAGTCGCAAGTACCCCATATGTCCTATTTTTAGCAAAGCCATGCTAAAATTGACGAAAAATTTCAGCATGACCTTTGCTGAAAATAGGACATATGGAGTACCCGAATTTGCCGGAACGGAAGTTAATCGACATTCTGGCAAACTCAAGGGCCTCTCTGGGTACAGCAGCAACATCACAAGTTGACAAAATTCCCAAGTAGTACAGCAGCAGCATCACAAGTAGTACCAATGAACATATAGTCCAACACATTCTGAATTTCGATAAATGACAACAAGTTAACTCATGCTGACAAAAACAAACTTATAACAACATAAATGAAATTGTAGTTCCAAGTGGGTATGGGAAATAATAAAACTAGATAAATGATAGTGTTCGCTCCACTTAACAAAAATAAAGAAATGATTTTGTTCAATACATCTGGTAAGCTGGACACTGTCTAATATGTGTCATAAATGACAAAGCTGCACACTGTCTAATATGTGTCATAAATGACACTAAGATCTCATTAGACTCTACATATGCAACATCTATAGAAAGAGACCATCAGTAATATTCGGGTACTGTCACAAAAATCAGTGTTAGGCGTGCAAAGATCCCCCACCAAATCCTCGAGAGATTTTGCAGTGTGGACTAGTCATATTTTTCCTTGAAATCTAAGTGCAATCTGTCTGTCTTGTTGCTAACTGAATTTACAGTATCTAAGTGGTCCCTAAATTCTGCAGTATTTATGTTCATGACATTACTGAACTATGGTATCTTTCTTAACAGTGCCTTGATCTAATTAGTTGTACTTTAGCTCCATATAGTTCTGTGTAATTTGTTCCTTGATTTTCTGTCATCTCTGAATTTTGTTGTTCCTGTGCTTGCTGCTCCTTGATTCACACATGTACAGGAGGTACAAGAGGTTAAACTGAATCCAATGTTATATGTTTTGATCTCCTTTCTGAATTCCCTTTTGTTATTTTTAACTCAAACATGTACCCAGATTTATCAAGACCTAGTGAGCATTGCCAGTGTTGGAGAGGGAGTGATCTGACTAGGTTTATGTGACTGATCTTCATTAACTTTTCTCTCTAACCTTTTTTACAGTCCAAATGATAATGATTTACAGATTGTAGTAGTTGTCTTTAACACGATGGAATCAGCATCTGGTTTAACCAACCCAAACAATGCACTATGCAATTATTTTAAAAGCAATCTTACAAAGTCCTCAAATGTCTGAAATTGGAGGCAACACCTTTTACCATCAGTGTTAGAACATCTAACAAACTATCAAAATTTCTATAATAGACGCGGACACTCGTCAATCATACTATAGCATAAGGTTCTGCTTGTGGTGTCCAGATTTTCTGGTGTTCTTACAAAAAGTTGTGAGAAAAAATAAGAAGCAAGCAAAAGATGCTCCACGAGTTCTTACCAAAAGTTGTTATTCAACTCTTGCTGCATATAAAAAATTCTCATAGTTTTGCTAAACAAAAGTCAGATCAATAGAACAGTTGATGCACAAAGCATGAGAACAATATAATCTATAGAAACTAGTATTCTTATAGTGTTATGGACATGTATAAAACCTGAATTTTGTTCACATGTTATTCAGATGATAGGTGCATTAGCATCTTCTGTTTCAGTTTTCTGCTTTCAGTTGAGTAAGCATAGGTACATTAGCATCCCATGTTCAGAACTATATGTGCTAACAAAAATGGACTGAAACTTATAGGAAGAATGTCCGAGCGCATTAGGGTCGCCATATTCAGAATTCGATCATTGTTGAATCAGAAATTTATTTTCTGCTGGCGGACTGAAACTTTCAGCAGAATAACAAAACTCTAGTGTTCAACTCACTGCAAGAACCACCACATCTGTGTCAACACAACACCTAAGAGAAATGCAGCTAGCAACGCTGAAGTAGTGGCCATTGTCAAACGCGTTACAGACTAATGTCACCACACCGTTGTTCAAACAGTTTCAGAATTTTCGAACCGTGATGCCAGCACAAATAGGTTTCCTATATACTGTCAGGGAGAACAAATCAATTTTAGCTAGCAGAAAAACAACAACTGCAAGGTTCTCCTGAACCCATGTCTCCCCGTGGAGGGGTGGAGGAGTGGGCACTTGGGCTGCAGCTTCGGGATAGAGGCACCGTGGGCAGCCGGTGCAGAGGGGCGCGGCAGCGGCTTCCTATTGTCCCCGCTGCGGCAGAGGGCAGAGGGGCAGCCGGTGCAGAGGGGCGCGGCGGTGTCCAATGCGTGCGTGCAACCTGCGTGAGGAAGGAAAATCAAATGGCGTGAGGGAGGGGAGGGGAGGGGAGGTGAGGGAAGAAGAGCAAATCGAAGATGGTACCTTGGTCCGACAGAGACGGCGTCGCAGTAGTAGAGGAAGAAGGTGAAATCGATGTTGTTGGTGGTGACGCCGGTGGTCTGGACGGCCGGCAACACCAGCGCGAAGGGGTCCTGCGGGCGGAGGGGGGACAGCCAGGGAGGCGGCGCTCGGCTCGGCGTCACATGGGCGGTCGTCGTCTCCTCCTCCTCGTCGTCCTCCTCCTGGTCCTCCTCCTCCGGTTCGGGGCGCGGGGGCGGGGGATCTATAGTGGTGGGGGCGCGGGGGCGCGGGGGCGGCGGCGCGGTGGAGTTGCGGTGGTGGGGGGTGCGGGGGCGATGGGGGTGGAGTCCGGTGACGTCCGGCGGCGTGGCGGCTCCGAGGTTTCTAGGGTTTCAAGGGGGAAGGCGGGGCTCGGGGGGTAGGCGGCGCTCGAGAGGGGGAGGAAGGGGAGAGGGAGGCTGCGGGGGTGCGTGGGCGACTGCGGCACAGTGGGTCGGGGCAGCGGCGGCGGCGGCGGCGCACTGGAGGGAGGGACAAGGGAGGGAGTGGCACGGTGGAGGGAGAGCGACGAATCGAAGTAGTGTGGCGAGAGGGAGGGGGGAAGGAGCGGCGCGGTGGTGTATGGATGGGGAAGATTACTAATGGCGCACCGCCAGGCAGTGCGCCATTAGAATGTTTTTTTCCATAGCAATGGCACACCAGCACCACAGTGCGCCATAAGTATTCATTTTTTTTCGATAGCAATGGCGCACCAGCCACCCATGCGCCATAAGTAAGATTTTTTTTTAAAAATGAATATGAATATGAATATGAAATAGTAATATTTTTTTATAAAAACAGTAATAATTGTTGTTTAACAACAATTGTAGTCTACACTTTATTTTTTTTTAAATGAATATGAATATGAAATAGTAATATTTTTTTATAAAAACAATAATAATTTTTTTAAAAATATCATCAAATTTGTTATTTGAAAATATCATCGGTGGCGGCGGTGGAGCGGGGGAGGGTGAGGTGGGTGCTCGTCGGCGGCGGTGGAGTGGGGGCGGGTGCGGGGGGTGCTCGTCAGCGGCGGTGGAGCGGGGGAGGGATCGAGATCGAGATGGAGGGGGATAGCGATCGAGATGGAGGGGGATCGAGATCGAGATGGAGGGGGAATCCAGATCAAGATGGAGGGGGGTCGAGATCGAGTGTCCTCATGAATTCAAAAAGTGCCCATGAAATATAAAATATTCATGATATCAAAAAGTGCCCATGAAATACAATCGAGAAATGAAGGCTACGATTTAAATACAATCGATCTTAGCTAGCTATATGTTCACAATCTTCTTGCCCTTCTTTTTCACAAATGGAGTTCTTCTGTGAAACGGACGTCCTTTAGGTAGGGTGGTCCTGCTTCTTCTTGTGGTGTGTGCTGCTACTTCATCGTCGTCGTCATGTTCGATCTTCGGGTCGCCGTACTTGTTGAAGTCTTCCTCATTGGCTACTCCATCCATTCTGATGATCTTCCTTTTGCCTCTCCTCACGACAACACGACTGGGCTTTGGCGGGTCAGTAATGAAGAAGCATTGGTCCACTTGGGAAGCCAGTACCCATGGCTCATGTTTCGCGGTGATGTTTGCGCCCGCGGTCTTGGATTTGGCTTCGGGTATAACCATGGTGGTGAAATACCGGTCTTCTTTTAGGACGCTCTTGGCCCATCTGACACAGAACATCGGGACCTTCTCTCCAGCGTAGCTCAGCTCCCAGATCTCCTCGATCCTTCCGTAATATCTGTCCTTGTCGTTATCGGTGTAGGATTCCATCGTTACCCAGAGTTCTGATAACCATCGCTCTTCATGTCCTTGTTCTCGGTGTAGAATGTGTAGCCGTTGATATCGTACGCCTCATAGGTCAGCAGGTTGTGCTCGGCGCCCTATGACAAGGAGAATATGAGTTGTTCTTCCACGGAAGAATCCTCATGTAAAGGGTACAACAGAAGCTTCTGCTTGGACCAACGCGTGAAACATGAGTTGTGCTCTTTGATTATATCTCCGTCCGTCCTCTGTTGGCCTCGGTCATTGTACGTCTTCTCAATAAAGGTTTTGTGCTCTACCACCCAAGGATCGACCACGTCTATGTGTTGTAGCGTGACTAGGTTTGCTCTTTCAAAGTCGGCGAGTTGACCCTCGAAGTCGACATGCATTTCACGGCGACCCTCACGGTGACCCCATCCAGCGAGCCTGCCGAGGTGCCTGTTGACGGGCAGACCAATGGGGTTCTCGATGCCTAGATAATTCGTGCAGTAGGAGATGCACTCTTCGGTCAGAAAGCCCCTGGCTATACTTCCCTCTAGACGTGACATGTTGCGAACGTATCCTTTGATGGCACCATTCATCCTTTCAAACGGCATCATGCTGTGCAGGAACGTCGGCTCGAGTTGGATGATATCCTCCATGATATGGACCAGCAGATGCACCATAACGTCGAAGAATGTGGATGGGAAGTACATCTCAAGCTCGCATAGTATCACCACGATATCTTCATGTAGCCTTCTGAGTTGCCTCACGCCAATCGACTTTCGAGAGATGACGTCGAAAAAGTTGCATAGGCCAAATAGCATTTCACGGACGTACGCTTCCATGATCCCACGGATTGCAACTGGAAGTATCTGCATCATCAGCACGTGACAGTCGTGAGACTTCATCCCGCTGAACTTCTGCTTCGCTGGGTCTAAGTATCTGCTTATCTTCCCCGCATAACCGTAAGGAAGTTTTACTCCTATGAGGCAGGTGAAAAACTGCTCGATCTCCTCCTGACTTAGAGTGAAGCACGCGGGAGGGTAGTCATTTCCGGTCTTCTTGGCCTTTCTGCCTTCGCGACGACTTTCTGTGTCCTGCTTCGCCTCATCATCATCATCATCATCATCATAATCATCATCATCATCATCATCATTAGCGTGAAGCTCCTGCCTGATGCCCATTGATTTCAAGTCTGCCCTTGCTTTCAGCCCATCTTTGGTCCTCTCTGGCATGTTGAGCAGGGTACCAAGCAGACTCTCGCACACGTTCTTCGTGATATGCATGGCATCAAGGCTGTGAGGCACACGGTGGATCTTCCAGTACGACAAGTCCCAGAAAATAGACCTCGTTTTCCATACCTTCAGTAGCGGCTCTGGCGCCTTTCGCTTCTTTCCCGGCTCTGGCGCCTTTTGCTTCTTTCCCGGCAGTGGGCAATCTTTCCAATTTTTCAACAGCTCGTCTATTTCCTCACCCGCTCCTCGTACACGGGCGTTTTCGGGGTTCGGTTTCACCATCAAACAGATCCTTGCGTTTCCTCCACGGGTCATCGTTGCGAAGCCACCTTCAATGTCCCATGAACACAGTTTTCGAAGACCCGGGATCTCTATCTAGCTGGCAATACGTTGTGTCATCCATGCACCTTCGCATCCAGAAAATCCGTGGACTACCTGCCCCGCGAGATATCCGTAACCGAGATAGTCATGCACCATCGTGAGTAGTGCGGCTCTCATACGGAAATATTCTTTCTCTGCGGCGTCCCACGTATTGGCTGGCGTTTTCCACAGCGTGTCTAGCTCCTCCTTTAGCAGCCCCAGATATAGATTGATGTCATTCCCTAGTTGTTTCGGCCCTTCAATTAGCATACTCATGTGAATGTATTTCCTCTTCATGCACAACCAGGGGGAAGGTTGTACATCCACACAAACATAGGCCAGGTGCTATGTGTGCTCCTCTGGCTGCCAAACGGATTGACTCCATCGGTGCTCGCGCCCAGCACGATGTTCCTTGGATCCTTCCCAAATTCTGGGTATTCGAAGTTCAACGCTTGCCACTGGCTCGCATCCTTAGGGTGACTCAGCATCATGTCTTTTTTATTTATCTCCGGATCATTTCCGTCATCTTCCCGCTTCTTCTCCTCCCTATCCGCGTGCCAACACAAGAGCTTTGCTACCTTAGGGTCCGCGAAATACCGCTGCAGATGAGGAGTGATCAGAAAGTACCACACCGATTTTTGAGGAGCTTTCTTCCTCTACTTGTATCGAGTGATGCCGCACACCGGACATATGGTAGACTCCGCGTGCTCGTCCCGATAAATGATGCAATTGTTCATGCACACATGGTATTTCATGTGCGGTAAATCCAGAGGACACACGATTTTCTTCGCCTCCTCGAAACTGGTCGGGCACTTGTTCCCCTTGGGAAGACGTTCGTGACAGAATGACACGTTCTCGTCGAAGCATGCGTCGGTCATTTTGTGTTTTACCTTCATCTCCAGAGCCATGAGCGTTACTTTCAGGCGGGTATCCTCGGGCCTGCATCCTTCATACAATGGAGTAACCGCGTCTATCTCCAGTTGATCTAGCTTGGCTTTCTCTCGGGCGGCAGCTCTTGCGTTATCCGTCTTCTTTAGAAGCAGCTCTTGAATATGAGGGTCCTGCACCCAGCCTCCATCGTCGTCTGCTCCGGCATCTTCATCTTCATGATCATGCCCTTCGTCTTGATCTTCCTCATCATCATGTATGACATCTTCTACATGATGACTATGTACAGCATCACCGTCGTGATCATGTCCTGGAGATTCTTCGTCTTCTCGCTCGCCCTCGCCGCGGTGGTTGTCTTGTTGCCCTTCCACATTTCTTGCCCGACCCCCATGGACGACTTCATAGTCATCTTCATCACCTTTCCACCGATAGCCATCCATGAAACCACGCAAGAGCACGTGGTCCCGCACCTGCCCAGAATCTGGGTCTGCAATAAGGCTCTTCAGCTTGCATCTTCGACACGAACATCTTATCTCCGTCTTGTTCTTTTGAAGCATCTTGGCCTTCGCGGAGCTCAAAAACCTATTCACGATGCCTTCGGTCATCGTGCAGACCATGGTCTCCTGCGGGGTAGAGCAAAACGATATTTTAGAACCAAGAAAAAATTTGGCATGACCTTCCCTAAAAATAGGACCAAAAAGAATGCATAGTGCCAAAATTCTCGCCGAAACGGAAATGAATCAACATTCCGGCAAAATATAGGCAACTATCGCATTTCAAATACCGGTACCTGCAAACACAAACATATATGCAACACCACAAACATATGCAACATCACAAACATACATAGATCTAGCTAGGCCACAAAAAGTGCATGTGCACATTGTTGGAGCGAGCTAGGGAGAAAAAAAGTAGATCTACAACATGAAGATAGCTTTCCCCTTACTTACCTATTAAAAAAAGGTAATTTCACCACTTAATTTTAATGAATCTATGGTGCAAATGAGGTGAGGAGGAGGAGGCAGCCGAAAGCTTGGAGAAGGAGGTGGAGGGAATGAAGTGGGGAAAGTGAGTGGGTAGGTGTGGCTGTCCAAAATATCTTGTTGGGGTCCTAGGTTACTAATGGAGCACCACCTGCAAATGCGCCATTAGTATGCCTGGTTACTAATGGCGCACCTGCAGGTGGTGTGCCATTAGTAGTTTTGCAAAAAAGTAAAAAATAATATATATACTAATGGCGCACCGAGTCATAGTGCGACATTACTAGTTTAAACTAGTAATGGCGCACTATGACACGGTGCGCCATTAGTAGTTTTGCAAAAAAAGAACAAAAAAAGAGAATACAGTACTGGTGCACTCTCTATCTGGTGCACCATTACTAGTTAGAACTAGTAATGGCGCACTTCGCTCGGATGCGCCATTAGTATGTATGGAAAAATGAAAAAAAAATATTACTAGTGGCGCACCGTGTGTCTGGTGCGCCATTAGTGTCTTCCACACTAATGGCACATCACCAAATGGTGCGCCATTAGTATATAGTAGTGGCGCACCACCTTACAGGTGCGCCATTAGTGCCCATCCCATCTATAGCCCTTTTCCTAGTAGTGTGTACTTATTTTGCGCACCCACGGGCGCGCCGTCCTCATCATCCTTTACCCCCGATACTCCCACGCTCTTTACTTGGACTCATCGAAGAACATGAACAAAAAGGATTACACCCACATCAAGTCTGTTCTCGACAATGTTATCTTTTTCTATGACATACGGTGTGGAGAGATCAAGGACAAGAAGAAGAGGAGTGGCAGGCCCACCTTCAGCCATAAGACCGACTTCTCCAGCAACCGAGTGATACTCTTAGTGATGGATTCTATGTCCTACACCACATGTTGGAGTACAGACGGGATCAGCAGAACCTTCGCATGTCACCTACATTCGGGGATGCCCATATTCTGCAATGGGCAAGGAATGTAGGAGATATCGAGGATCATCAGCTTCGAGCTGAGTGCTATCACATCTAGCACAAACTTGCCCAAATCATCATGAAGGAGGTCCTCGAAAAAACAGGGTTGTTCTACGAGGAAGGGCAAATGTTGCGGGAAGACGTCCGAACATGCATAGCCGCTCAGCGTCTCGACCTGAAGCCTTTCACTAAGCTCGGGGACTATCTCCCTGACTTGGATGGACGGCATGACATGCTGTGATTGCCGATATATGACAATCTATCCGTTTAGTCCATACTTTATGTATGACAAAACTTTGAGTTATGCATGATGAAACTTTATTTGTGATGTAATTAAACTGTCCTCCTCGACTACCAAAGATCAGTCTAGTTAGGGCATTTTGGGTACGATGAACTTTGTTATTTATGCATATGATATGTTGCTTCTATTTTTGCCAAGTCTGTCTCTTTCTGTTGCTCAACTATATATGTTGCATATCATCAACTCATGTGACGATGAAGGTGCATAAATCATCGATGGCGAAGAAGTGCTACGCCAGGGGTATACGATGAGTGGCCGGAGTGTCAGGCCCAGGTGTACCGGTTTCTTGTTTCCGAGCGACAACAAGTAGTTAGTTTAGGTTCACGCTAGTGCGAGAGAGGGATACGAACTCATGTACTGCATAGTTCCGCTCTCACTCATAGTGATAGCTCTTCTCGTATATATCATTGTTTAATTGGGACGATGTAGTTGCAAGAACTTGTATCGCTATTTTCGAGATGATGACGAGAGACCACTTTGTGTTGGATGATGACATGATTTGATGCTATGATTACATTTGTATGTGTATGATGCTAAAGATTATTGTATAAAGACCTTACCAGTAGCGTGGGGTGTAGAGTTAGCATTAGCGCGCCCTTACCAGTAGCACGCCCTAAATTAAAGCGCTGCAGATATTAGCATTAGCGCGTTGTCCAAAAGCACGCTGCTGCTAGCCATGTATAGCAGTAGCGTGGGTTAGCAGGCGCTACTGATACATGTTAGCCGTAGCGCTGTATCAGTAGCGCGACGGCCCGCGCTACTGATACACCTAATACGCGCGCTACTGGTAGTCTTTTCCCTAGTAGTGTTGGGTTTCCTTTCTTTTTTTGTCCTACAAAAGTTTGAAATGTAATGAAAATCTACCGTGTTTGCATGAATCTCATTCGGTGTATATGAACTTTCACAATAGTGGTAAGATATATTGTATAAAAATATATTGAAAGATCATTCTAATCATATTTACTTCGTATTGTGGTTTTCGTTGTTTTTTTGTGTATAAACTTGGTCTAAGTTTAGGAGGTTTGACCCGAGACAAAGCTAACATGCAAATTAAATAAACACATAGGGTCTACATACATGATGTCTACTACGCAACCTTCTTCTTGTAGACATTGTTGGGCCTCCAAGTGCAGAGGTTTGTAGGACAGTAGCAAATTTCCCTCAAGTGGATGACCTAAGGTTTATCAGTCGTGGGAGGCATGGGATGAAGATGGTCTCTCTCAAGCAACCCTGCAACCAAATAACAAAGAGTCTCTTGTGTCCCCAACACACCCAATACAATGGTAAATTGTATAGGTGCACTAGTTCGGCGAGGAGATGGTGATACAAGTGCAATATGGATGGTATATAAGGGTATTTTTAATCTGAAAATATAAAAACAGCAAGATAACTAATGATAAAAGTGAGCATAAACGGTATTGCAATGCTAGGAAACAAGACCTAGGGTTCATACTTTCACTAGTGCAAGTTCTCTCAACAATAATAACATAATTGGATCATATAACTATCCCTCAACATACAACAAAGAGTCACTCCAAAGTCACTAATAGCGGAGAACAAACGAAGAGATTATTGTAGGGTACGAAACCACCTCAAAGTTATCCTTTCCGATCGATCTATTCAAGAGTCCATAGTAAAATAACACGAAGCTATTCTTTCTGTTCGATCTATCATAGAGTTCATACTAGAATAACACCTTAAGACACAAATCAACCAAAACCCTAATGTCACCTAGATACTCCAATGTCACCTCAAGTATCTGTGGGCATGATTATATGATATGCATCACACAATCTCAGATTCATCTATGGAACCAACACAAAGAACTTCAAAGAGTGCCCCAAAGTTTCTACCGGAGAGTCAAGACGAAAACGTGTGCCAACCCCTATGCATAAGTTCACAAGGTCACTGAACCCGCAAGTTGATCACCAAAACATACATCAAGTAGATCACGTGAATATCCCATTGTCACCACAGATAAGCACATGCAAGACATACATCAAGTGTTCTAAAATCCTTGAAGACTCAATCCGATAAGATAACTTCAAAGGGAAAACTCAATCCATTACAAGAGAGTAGAGGGGGAGAAACATCATAAGATCCAACTATAATAGCAAAGCTCGCGATACATCAAGATCATGCCGAATCAAGAACACGAGAGAGAGAGAGAGAGAGAGAGATCAAACACATAGCTACTGGTACATACCCTCAGCCCCAAGGGTCAACTACTCCCTCCTCATCATGGAGAGCACCGGGATGATGAAGATGGCCACCGGTGAGGGATCCCCCCCTCCGACAGGGTGCCGGAATAGGGTCCCGATTGGTTTTTGGTGGCTACAAAGGCTTGCGGCGGCGGAACTTCCGATCTATTGTGCTCCCCGATGTTTTTAGGGTATATGGACATATATAGGCAAAAGAAGTCGGTCAGGGGAGCCACGAGGGGCCCACGAGGGTGGGGGAGCGCCCAGGGGGTAGGGCGCGCCTCTGACCCTCGTGGCCACCTCGAAGCTTCCCTGACGTCTACTCCAAGTCTCTTGGATTGCTTCCATTCCAAAAATAACTCCCCCGAAGGTTTCATTCTGTTTGGAATCTGTTTGATATTCATTTTCTTCGAAACACTGAAATAGGCAAGAAAACAACAATTTGGGTTGGGCCTCCGGTTAATAGGTTAGTCCCAAAAATAATATATAAGTGTTTAGTTGTCAGAACCCCGACTCAATGCCACATCGATCTAGCATGTAACACCTCATATCACTTTGCGGCCTCACGCACGGTATTCCCACGGGTGCCGCCTTACCTTTTCCCGGGACCATTTGCGCCTTTTGGCACACGTATATGATAGTGTCACTAGCATCCATATGATAAGGAGCCCGGGCTGACATGGCTAGTCGTAAACCTAAAGTGGCACAAACCTACAGGGACAGGCATCCATGACCCAGCATCGAACGTGTCGGTCATCAACAAGTGAATCCAGGCTGTAGCACTGGGCTAGCAGGACTCCGGTGAACCGGGTTGTAGCGGGCTAACAGGACTCCGGTATTCATCGCGTGACATTTCCCCGAAGGGACAGACACAGGAACGAAGAAGGACACATGCCGGCCAGCCTAAGTGTTCCCGGAGCAGTAGCAAACTACCATGGCTCAGTGGAAGCACTAGGAGACATTTCCCGGTAAGAGAGGCTACTAAGGATAAACAACTAGATAGTCAGATTCCACACATACCAAGCATTTCAATAACATACACACAATATGCTCGATATGTGCAAATACAACATGGCATCACAATATGACTCTACGACTCAAGTATTTAATTCAATAGGCTCCGAGGAGCGAGATATTACAAACATGGGTCTCATGATCCAACATTCAGAGCATACAAGTCAATGCACAAGCGGAAGTTTAACATGTCTAAGTATAGACATCTACAAATGGAAAAGGCTGAGAAGCCTGACTATCTATAAGATCCTGCCGAGGGCAATAGATCGTAGCTGAGGTAACAAGCTAAACGTCTAAGTCCACGTGGAACTACTAGTGAGACTGAAGTCTCTCTGCAAAAACATAAAATAGGCAAACGTGAGTACAAATGTACCCAGCAAGACTTACATCAGAACTAACTACATATGCATCATTATCAACAAAGGGGATGGTGGAGTTTAACTGCAGCAAGCCAGCTTTGACTCAGTGGCTATCCTAAACTACGATTGCAAGTAACTCTTTGAGGTGGCGCACACGAGTCCACATATTCCCCAACCAATACACCACTATGGATCCGCTCCCGTCTCCCTACGAGAATGCCATCCATAGCACTCACGCTTATCTTGCGCATTTTAAAGTATCCACTTTCACTTGTCTATGAACTGTTATAGGCAACCCAGAAGTCCTTTACCGCGGACACGGCTATTCGAATAGATGATGTTAACCCTGCAGGGGTGTACTTCTTCATACATGTTTCCACCACTTAGCGTCTGCACACGACATGTGCTCGGCAGACTTCAAGCGAAAGCCGACGTGGGTGTAGACCACAACCTACCTAAACACTCAAGTCTCTAGTCCAGGTTTATCGCCTATTCAGGTTCCACCCATAGGGAGTCCGGCCGAGGTTTCCACATACGGCCCCGAACGATGTGTACAGGGTTCCGAGACACCTAACGGGTGCCCGGCATACCCGGCCACGTACCTACCACATCACAGCCCACCCCGCGGGTCAGCGCTGCCCACAGCCTCCAGTAAGCTACAAACACCAGAAACTACTTGCTACTCCTGGACAGAGGACTAGGGTGAATAAGAAGTCAAGCGGGGTCATATTTCAGGGCCCAATGCATGGTAGTAGCTGAATCATGGATCACAAACACAGAACTCAGTTCCTAAGGACGGCTTCAATGAGACAACCCACCATGTACTCCTACATGGCCTCTCACCGCTTCCTTTACCAAATCGTGTTCACACACTTAGCTCACAGGCAGAAGGACATGTTCACACACCTCTGATTCATTCCCGATGAATCAGACCTGACTCAACTCTAAGCAGTAGCAGGCATGACAAACAAGCATGAATGAGTAGGCACAACAGGGCTCAAACAACTCCTACTCATGCTAGTGGGTTTCATCTATTTACTGTGGCAATGACAGGTCATGCAAAGGATAAAGGGGTTCAGCTACCGCAGGAAGTAACAGATGAATCATTGTTGTCCTAATGCAGTAAAAGAGAGCAGGAGCGAGAGAGTGGGATTGTATCAGAATGAACAAGGGGGTTTTGCTTGCCTGGCACTTAGATAGCATTGAGTCTTCATCAGTGTCAACGATCACATAATCGGTACAACGTCTACCGAGGGGGAACAACACCGGCACACAGAGAAGAAACACGATCAATGCAATGCACAATATGATGCATGAAGATGACATGGCAATATGCTGTTGATTGGCCTAATGCATCTAGCAACAAGTTAAATGGGGTTGGTTTGAACACTAGGTTCAAATTCAAACTCCATATGTGAGAGTTTAAATGCCATTTAATTGATTTGACCTGATCAGCAGGTATAAGATGTTCTAACATGCATGAAAATGGTACAGATGGATAGATTGGATTTTTCTGATAATTTTTCCTATATAATTTATTTGATTTGGAGTTACGGTTGAATTACTATGAATTTTTGAAGTTTGCAACATTTTCCGGAATTTTCAGAATAGGAATAAATCCAGAAAATGATTTACTGCGTCAGCATGACGTCACTGTGATGAGCAGGTCAACAGCTGCGGTCTAGGTCAAACCTGACCAGTGGGGTCCACTGGTCAGTGACACAGTGCTGTTCAGTGTCAATGACAGGTGGGGCCTGGTCAACGGCCACGTCAGCACAGTCAACTTTGACTGGTAGGTCCCGTGTGATTATAAACTAATCTAAGCAGAAAATAAAAGCTAGGTTATTTAGGGTGTGGGGCCCAGGTGTCAGTGAGCTAGGTGGGTTGGTTAGTGGGGTGTTTAACCGCTAATGATGGCCACGTCAGCACGCCGGAGTTTGGCCGGCGGCGACCTCAAGCCGCGGTGGAGGCGCACTGGAGTGGCTCGGGTTTTGCCCACGGTCGACCAAATCGACCGCGGTTTGGTCCTACGCATAGCTGGAGCTCGCGCGCATCTAGTAGGCCAACCGGGAGGAGCTGGGGTGGTTTGAGTCGACAGCGGTGAGCACGAATGCAGTGGCCGGAGTTCAGGCGAGGTTGGGAATGGTGCTGTGGGGCACGGTGGGGCGAAGGGCTGGGTGCTACGGCCTCCTGGTGATGTTCTAAGAACGGTGACGTGCTCGGTTGCGAGCTTGCGCGGCTGTAGCCACGGCTACGCCATGGCCGGCGGCGAGAAGCTTTCGGCCGCGGTGGGAAAATGGAGCTACAGAACAGGAACGGAGGGGGAGAGCACAGGAGAAGCAGCAGGAGCTCACAGCAGATCCATCCGAGGCGGAGATGAGGCCGGGGGAGCGTCGGAGGCAGCACCGGGTCACCGGAGATCTGGGCGGCCGGAGGTAGAAGACGACGATGGCAGCGACGTTGCAGGGAGCCCGAGGATGCGTGGCTCGTCTGGGATGATGCAGACGACGAGGCGAAGCTGATGAGCACGACGGTTGCTCGAGGGACGGCCGGTGAGCGCGGGGGCAGTGTGCGGCGGCGACGGCCGTGCTCAGGTGTGCGCGAGTGAGAGAGCCAGAGAAGAGGAAGAGTGAGTGAGGGGGTCAGCGGGATCGGGACGACACGAGAAAGTCGTCCACGCGTCCAGGGGATCGTCGGCAAGCAGGAGGCGGCCGGGAACGCACGCGCGCGCGCCACGCTTCCCCTCTGCCTACTAGCAGGAGGAAGAAGACGGCTCTGCCCTCGGTGGGCTAGGCCGCTACAGTGCCAGAGCAGGTAGGCCGGCCTAGGTAACTCTCTCTCTCTCTCTTTTATCTATTGTTTCTGTTTTTCTATTATTCTGTAGTCTTTAGAGCTTTATTTAAAATACTTAAACAGATCCAAAAATCATGAAACTAAACATGGCTACTGTTTAGAATATATCCAACAGTAACAATTTTAGTTTATGATTATTTGAACATTTAAAATATTTTATAGTATTTAAATGCCCAAATGAAAATACCATATGATTTAATTCAGAGCCCAAATATGTCATGGAAAAATGTGCAACACCTCTGGTTACTGTTTCCAGCATTTTGCAGAAATGGTGAACATTTTTGAAAGCCATTTGGATTCACAGAAATTATTTTAGTTGAACCTAGTGAATTCCTTTGATGCTAGGGTTTAGGCAACCCCCATTTCAGGTTTAACTGAAATTTAAACATGATGCAACACCAGATGCTAGCACTAGGCATTAATAGAACTAGGGATGTGACAGCTCACCCCTACTAAACAAGAATCTCGACCCGAGGTTCATGCGTAGGGTAAGTCGAAGGGGGAACGTAACCTAACACAATCTTCACGATCCAGGTTGCCCTTCATAAGAACATTGATTTGATCACCATCATTGTCTTGAAGTCTTGCTCTGAGAACTCCTGCCAACATGACATGGAGAGAAGAAGGAGACTCTAGAAGGGTCGATCTTCTCGAAGATCAAACAACTCAGGATTAACTCACGGAATGAGACATAGCAACCTCCCACGAGCTAAGATGCGAAGCACACATCCATAGGGATGGGATGAAACAGAAGACGAAGGTTCACTAGGTAGACAACAATTTTCACGTTTAAGAAGGTGGTGAACAGTTGTCAATGTAGCGAGGAGTTGATTTGTCATGATACCGCAACGAGACACCTTAGGGATGGTGACTCGTAGATATATCCCCTTAGGTGGCAAAAGAATTACCTTTGATTCAAAAATCATCGAAACTCTTTATACCAGCCTAAGGCAATTCACCAACAATCGATTTGCGGGATGCAAAGGAATGGCATACCTAGACTAGAATGGATGATGTGGATTACCTTGTTGAAGACAACACAAGGGTTGATTTTGGTAACTGGGGAGAAGCTCAACAGTAGAGAGTGAGTCCACTGTTTGAAAAGTTATAGCATAATCGAGGAAACTGAGAGCAATCCAGTTAGTGTCGATGATAAGACCTAGCGCTTGTGCGTGCTCTCAAGAACTTGAGCATTTCCATATTCATCAAGGTTTTACCAATATTGGTGTCAAGGATCCTGGCAACACAACATACTACCATGATGAGTAGTGATGGACGATGCAGATGCAAAGGAAGATAACACTTTCTCAGATTTCACCTTACCGAGGCCAAGGAAACAAAATCTGGATGATCGACCAAGAGACATTTAGCACTCCGCTTCTAATGTTCTCCTTGATGTGCTACTGTAACCCATTCATAGATATGGTTTGGTATCTAGAACATCAAGTAAAAGGTCGGACTTCGGGAACACAAAAAATCGTAAGGCGCAACTAGGGGGTAAATCCTACGAAGTCCTTATGGGGTGTGGCCAACTTCTTCAAGCAAGATACTACAATAATAGGTCTTTCGGCTGGGTGTGCTGGCCACAACATCCGCGTTACTGGGTTATAGATAGACCAATATTATAATTCTTGGGACACGTTCCAACCATCATATCTGCCTGAGATTCAGATCTGGCTGGTGTCAGGATATTCCAGACTCATCGCGTCTAGAAGAAAAATGAAAGTTTGCAACACAAATCGATGAGACGGTGTTGCGAGAATCTCGGGGAATGAACTACGGTAGCAAACTCCAAAACATGAGCCGTTTCTGCTACATACATGTGAACATGATGTCGCAGACAAGCATGACCACGTATTAGTCTTATAATAAAACACTACCGAGTTCCGGTGGGGAACCATCATTGCGGATAACGAAGTCCTTGCATAAGTCATATGATTAGCTCTTATGAAGGAATTCCTTTTCCTGGAACAAATCAGTTAGTGGCTTGGTGTGCTAGGGATACTCATAGAATGAAGATGATCAGTCTATCAGACCATGGAATACTTCGCACGTGCATGACTGACTTGGGATGATTTCAGAGGAAGTTAAAACAACTTTTCTCAAATTCACGGCGGCAACTTGCATCCAAAGCACATGAACTGGAGACAGTCACTTCTTACATTTGAACATAGACTTCATGAGCGGGTCATGAAGATAATGCTTATAAAAGTTTCCAATACTAACTGCATGTTCGGCACGAATCATGGAGAAGATAAAAATGTTGCTGATGGGTTCAACAACAATTCATCCACGTTTCCATGTAGGTGGAATTCCATAATTATGTGAACAAGTGATAGCATTGGTCAGACCCAAGAGATATAATGGTGTATGCTCGAGGGATCGACCACGAGAAAGACAACATTAAGAATATCGTTGGTTCTGATTTGATTTGATGATAGCCCATACTCAAACCAGAGTTTGATGAGACAATAGGTCCGATAACTGATCACGAGGATCAATCAATGAAGATATTATCTTTCTTCAACACACACACACACAAGGATATCCCTTGGAGATGAACTAAGTCAGGTGAGCTTTTATCCTCCAACTCTCCAAGTTGTTGTTTAGCTCAACCAACTAGCTCAGGGTATCCAACACAGATTCTTGGAGAAGGGGTGGTTTACAGGAATAAACCAACTTTATCACGAACTCAACATAGCGGTCAGGTGACGACCTGGTGATACTTCTGAGAAGATATTCAGAAAATCATGAACCACCGATATGTTACTAAGCTCGAGAACATTTGCTTTTAAGGGCAAGATGATATGATCAAAAGAGTGAGGGTTTGACACAATCCTAACTCATTGATCGAAGAGTGCTCCCTGGAAAATGGACTAGGTAGCACGATCAATCCTAGAGTGATGATTCAATAACCAACACATTAAGAATGAGGTTATTGTCCATTTAACTACTAAGCAACAAAGTTGCTAGGAGTATAGATTTCACACATCACGATTCAATTGTCGGTGTTCCGGTTACAATAACACGGAACCGAGGAATGAATAATGATGGCGATAGGTATCACTGTATCAAGAGTTCATAGGATGGTGTGCAATTTCCATGATATTCTTAATATAAAGATGGTAATACTGCAAGGTAGAGCAGAACAAAAACTGGATTAGCATTTTGATCTGCGAAGTGCAATTGTTTTGACCCAATCCTGGATATGGATGAGGTACTGGAGTTTGTTTCTCCTAGTCATTCCCGAATAGAATGGCTTGACAGACCACAAGAGTAATAGGCATAGATGAACAAATGCATGCATACTCTTGACTATCAATTGGTAGACGGAGGACAGAATACAGCTAAAACGGGACAACTCAAAGGAACATACGGTCTTCTGAGTTGTGGATGCATAGATTAGTATGTTGAACCAAGTTCAACAAGTTTCTTCCGGATAACCCATGCAGAAAAGTCGAACTGGCAGAGTCGCAATATAGAATGGAGAACCCATTGAGAGCACTCCTGTCGTGATCTTTTGATCCAACAAACATCTGCCGTAAGTGGTTCATAGTATTTGGAAGAAGGGAATACCACGGACCTTGAGGACTAATGCAAAGGTTACTAATTTCCTAAAGGAACTAGCAAAACTATCAACATGAGGTAAGTAGGGTGAATCTCGGGTTCAAAACCCAAGGAGTGGAATACCTACTAACTAAATGGCATCACAGGATGCTTTCGAGAATGATGGCCAGAATCATCACATGGGGAACACAAAACATGGCTAGTTTACTAGGTGACTCCCTAAAACACCTAGGTTCATAATAATAGCTCCAACAATTATGTCGAGGTACTGGAGTTCCTCAACTCACCGATTAGTGTGGTTAATCTGGCCCAAAGGGACATCAAAATGAGAGGAAAGGATTTTGCAAATGCTTCAGACTGTTTAGAAACCTAGGATGACTCGGACATCATAACGGTTGTAAATGCTCAAAAGATTTGAGACATCCAGCGAAAATGGTGGCATAACCACTTAACAGCACAATATCAAGGTTCCTAGACCAACTATCAACATACAGAAGTAGTAGAAACTGAACAAAGTCTTAAATCCATCAATCCTATAAGTCTATGGATTAGTAACACGTGATCCTGATAGAAGAAGAGAAAGCCTAGTTCCTTAACCCCGCAGGAAAGATAAGATGACTCAGATCAGAAGGGCATGAGGTATAAGGAGTAAAAAGAGTCTTACGTTCCATCCCACAATCAATTCCCCTACCTATAACTAAAACATTTCTAGACTCAACTTCGACCAGTTTGGCTTGGTAATCCTACATGCAGTCAAGCTCTGATACCAACGCTGTCAGAACCCCGACTCAACGCCACATCGATCTAGCATGTAACACCTCATATCACTTTGCGGCCTCACGCACGGTATTCCCACGGGTGTCACCTTACCTTTGCCCGGGACCGTTTGCGCCTTTTGGCACACGTATATGATAGTGTCACTAGCATCCATATGATAAGGAGCCCGGGCTGACATGGCTAGTCGTAAACCCAAAGTGGCACAAACCTACAGGGACAGGCATCCATGACCCAGCATCGAACGTGTCGGTCATCAACGAGTGAATCCAGGCTGTAGCACTGGGCTAGCAGGACTCCGGTGAACCGGGCTGTAGCACTGAGGTCATCAACGAGTGAAACCAGGCTGTAGCACTGAGGTGGCGCACACGAGTCCACATATTCCCCAACTAATACACCACTATGGTTCCGCTCCCGTCTCCCTACGAGAACGCCATCCATAGCACTCACGCTTATCTTGCGCATTTTAAAGTATCCACTTTCACTTGTCTATGAACTGTTATAGGCAACCCAGAAGTCCTTTACAGCGGACACGGCTATTCGAATAGATGATGTTAACCCTGCAGGGGTGTACTTCTTCATACATGTTTCCACCACTTAGCGTCTGCACACGACATGTGCTCGGCAGACTTCAAGCGAAAGCCGACGTGGGTGTAGACCACGACGTACCTAAACACTTAAGTCTCTAGTCCAGGTTTATCGCCTATTCAGGTTCCATCCGCAGGGAGTCCGGCCGAGGTTTCCACATACGGCCCCGAACGATGTGTACAGGGTTCCGAGGCACCTAACGGGTGCCCCGCATACCCAGCCACATACCTACCGCATCACAGCCCACCCCGCGGGTCAGCGCTGCCCACGGCCTCCAGTAAGCTACAAACACCAGAAACTACTTGCAACTCCTGGACAGAGGACTAGGGTGAATAAGAAGTCGAGCGGGGTCATATTTCAGGGCCCAATGCATGGTAGTAGCTGAATCATGGATCACAAACACAGAACTCAGTTCCTAAGGACGGCTTCAATGAGACAACCCACCATGTACTCCTACATGGCCTCTCACCGCTACCTTTACCAAATCGTGTTCACACACTTAGCTCACAGGCAGAAGGACATGTTCACACACCTCTGATTCATTCCCGATGAATCATACCTGACTCAACTCTAAGCAGTAGCAGGCATGACAAACAAGCATGAATGAGTAGGCACAACAGGTCTCAAACAACTCCTACTCATGCTAGTGGGTTTCATCTATTTACTGTGGCAATGACAGGTCATGCAAAGGATAAAGGGGTTCAGCTACCGAAGCAAGTAACAGATGAATCGTTGTTGTCCTAATGTAGTAAAAGAGAGCAGGAGCGAGAGAGTGGGATTGTATCAGAATGAACAAGGGGGTTTTGCTTGCCTGACACTTCTGAAGATAGCATTGAGTCTTCATCAGTGTCAACGATCACAACGTCGATAAACGTCTACCGAGGGGGAACAACACCGGCACACAGAGAAGAAACACGATCAATGCAATGCACAATATGATGCATGAAGATGACATGGCAATATGCTATTGATTGGCCTAATGCATCTAGCAACAAGTTAAATGGGGTTGGTTTGAACACTAGGTTCAAATTCAAACTCCATAAGTGAGAGTTTAAATGCCATTTAATTGATTTGACCTGATCAGCAGGTATAAGTTGTTCTAACATGCATGAAAATGGTACAGATGGATAGATTGGATTTTTCTGATCATTTTTCATATATAATTTATTTGATTTGGAGTTACGGTTGAATTACTATGAATTTTTGAAGCAGACTAAGGCATAGCCTAGTGGTGGGAAGGGGTTGATGCCTTCCCACCCACCCAGGTTCAAGGCATGGTACTTGCAATTTGGGGTTGTTGCACCAATTATACTGTAGGGGGTTCCCTTACAGTCTTTTTATCAAAAAAATACTATGAAATTTTGAAGTTTGCAACATTTTCTGGAATTTTCAGAATAGGAATAAATCCAGAAAATGATTTAATGCGTCAGCATGACGTCACTGTGATGTCAGTAGGTCAACAGCTGCGGTCTAGGTCAAACCTAACCAGTGGGGTCCACTTGTCAGTGACACAGTGCTGTTCAGTGTCAATGACAGGTGGGGCCTGGTCAACGGCCACGTCAGCACAGTCAACTCTGACTGGTGGGTCCCGTGTGATTATAAACTAATCTAAGCAGAAAATAAAATCTAGGTTATTTAGGGCGTGGGGCCCAGGTGTCAGTGAGCTAGGTGGGTTGGTTAGTGGGGTGTTTAACCTCTAATGATGGCCACGTCAGCACGCCGGAGTTTGGCCGGCGGCGACCTCAAGCCGCGGCGGAGGCGCACTGGAGTGGCTCGGGTTTTGCCCAAGCTCGACCAAATCGACCGCGGTTTGGTCCTACGCGTAGCTGGAGCTCGCGCGCATCTAGTAGACCAACTGGGAGGAGCTGGGGTGGTCTGAGTCGACGGCGGCGAGCACGAATGCGGCGGCCGGAGTTCGGGCGAGGTTGGGAATGGTGTTGTGGGGCACGGTGGGGCGAAGGGCTAGGTGCTACAGCCTCCTGGTGATGTTCTGAGAACGGTGACGCGCTCGGTTGCGAGCTTGCGCGGCTGTGGCCACGGCTACGCCATGGCCGGCAGCGAGAAGCTTTCGGCTGCGGTGGGAAAATGGAGCTAGGGAACGGGAACGGAGGGGGAGAGCATAGGAGAAGCAGCAGGAGCTCACAACAGATCCATCCGAGGCGGAGACGAGGCCGGGGGAGCGTCGAAGGCAGCGCCGGGTCGCCGGAGATCTGGGCGGCCGGAGGTAGAAGACGACGATGGCAGCGATGTTGCAGGGAGCCCGAGGTTGCGTGGCTCGTCTAGGATGATGCAGACGACGAGGCGGAGCCGATGAGCATGACGGTTGCTCGAGGGACGGCCGGTGAGCGCGGGAGCAGTGTGCGGCGGCGACGGCCGTGCTCGGGTGTGCGCGAGTGAGAGAGCCAGAGAAGAGGGAGAGTGAGTGAGGGGGTCAGCGGGATCGGGATGACACGGGAAAGTCGTCCACGCGTCCAGGGGATCGTCGGCAAGCAGGAGGTGGCTGGGTATGCACGCGCGCGCGCCACGCTTCCCCTCTGCCTACTAGCAGGAGGAAGAAGATGGCTCTACCCTCGGTGGGCTGGGCCGCTACAGTGCCAGAGCAGGTAGGCCGGCCCAGGTAACTCTCTCTCTCTCTCTTTTATCTATTGTTTCTGTTTTTCTATTATTCTGTAGTCTTTAGAGCTTTATTTAAAATACTTAAACAGATCCAAAAATCATGAAACTAAACATGGCTACTATTCAGAATATATCCAACAGTAACAATTTTAGTTTATGATTATTTGAGCATTTAAAATATTTTATAGTATTTAAATGCCCAAATGAAAATACCATATGATTTAATTCAGAGCCCAAATATGTCATGGAAAAATGTGCAACACCTCTGGTTACTGTTTCCAGCATTTTGCAGAAATGGTGAACATTTTTGAAAGCCATTTGGATTCACTGAAATTATTTTAGTTGAACCTAGTGAATTCCTTTGATGCTAGGGTTTAGGCAATCCCCATTTCAGGTTTAACTGAAATTTAAACATGATGCAACACCAGATGCTAGCACTAGGCATTAGTAGAACTAGGGATGTGACATTAGTAAAGCCCATAAACATCCAAAATAGGTAATATAATAGCATGGAACAATCAAGAATTATAGATACGTTAGAGACGTATCAATACACAATTTATCTTAGGCACTTCAATAGTATGTCCACTACACCTTCACGCATTTCACACCTTTCTCTCGCTCTATCTGTCAAACCAACTTGGCCTTGTCCTAAACAAACCAACTAAGCTAACCTGCCAGCATATCGCGCGGGAAAAGACCTAGCCACGCCGTACTAGTCGGGATTAACGGATTACTAGTAGTATTGATGGATCACGCGAAGCACCAAGTGTAAAAGGAGAAAGGCAGTACACTCACATCACACTTGTCGCGGTCGCATTGCACCCCTTACATGGTCGGTCCTGCACAAGGCTGACCCAAACGGAACGCTCTTCGGCTTGCCTCTTCACTGACACATGGGACCTTATTTGGAGAAACCGACCATG